>NW_010241001.1:0-12138 GCF_000690775.1 Eurypyga helias | reverse complement strand
CCGAGCATCTTCGTGGCCTCCTCTGGACTCGCTCCAACAGGTCCATGTCCTTCTGATGTTGGCGGCCCCAGAGCTGGACGCAGTACTCCGGGTGGGGTCTCATGAGAGCAGAGTAGCTCTTGAAATCATGAAGGACACTGTGATATCTCAGAACTTAGGTGTTCACTGCAAAGGTAAGCGGGAGCAGATTGAACATGTGAAGGCTGAAAGGAGATTGAAGAGCAATAATTGCTTCATGATGCAGTTCACTGTTCTAAGAAATGGAAAAGAAGCAAGAACAGTGGCATGGTGATAATTCACTTAAAAATTGTTCAATACTGTCTTGAGAATATGAAGTGGGATAGCACTCTTTCACTTACAACTACTGCACAAAAGTGTTCTCTTCCAAGTACCTATTAATACAATATTCAGTTGTTAAAACTGTGGCCTCTGAGAGCAGTTGGCATGGAAAGTGCAGAAAAAATGGTGGTTACAGGAGAAAGCATAGCAAAAGAAAAGGGAAGCATTAAGGTCTCCCTTAGAATCTGAAAATAAAGTCAAAAGAGTCACGTAACTGTGGACACAGTGAAAATATGGTTGAGTATAAAAATTAAAGCTAGCATAATTAAGTGAGGATAACCAGGAAGTCTGAGAAAAAAATAAAAAGGAAAACTAGCAAAAGACATACTAAAAAAAAAAAAAAGAAGAAGAGTTCACATAGATACATGAGAAATTAGAGGAAGGGGAAAAGAAAATACAGCTCTACTGCTTAATGGCATCCAGTATAGTTAACAAGAGAAACAGAAGACAAGCTGGAGTACTGAAAGGCAGGTGAGGGAATGTTTGTGCAAGTCGGATGAGTTGAAGTAGTGAGTAAAGACAGTTTTAAATGTCATTTTAAAAAAAAAATGTCTTTTACTTCACCACTGAGTAGCCTAAGAAGTCTTTGGACATTAGCACTTACCCCTTGAACTAAGGGAGGGTGGGAGAAATCCCAGGGGAGTGGCAAAGAGGAAACATGGGGACTTGAAAGAAGAACAGGATACTTCCTGGGAAAAAAGACCAATCAGCCTAACTAGGATACACAGAAATTTACCTGAACAGATTATGAATTAATTTATAAGCCTCTAGAGGATAAAAAGATGATAAACACAGACAGCATGGGTTTTCTTCTTCAGTGAGAAAACTGGCAGAGCAGGTAAGGTAGAAATAATAGATATGATATATTCTGACTTTAGTAGGACTTTCTGCATAGATTCATACCATATTTTGGTAGCTAGCTAGGAAAGTGTGGTATAACTAGATGATTTCAGTTGTAGATGAAAATGCAAATTTGGAAAATAATACCTCCAGGGTTGATTACTCATTGCAGGCAGTCACAGTGGAAAAAATTTTCAAGTGAATTGCTGTATTTTCTGAACATGATTCTGTTCAGGGTTTTTGCCAGTTGCTTTTATGTTGGCCTATATTCATTTACATTTTCTTAACATGTATAAGAAGATGTGGATAAAGGTGCAAGCACTTCAGAGAGCAGATTTCAAATTGACTAATATCTTTGTATGTCAATGTAATATTTTAAAAACAAAGTACTGTAATTAAGAGAGAAAAGTCAAATGTGCACACAAAATGGGAAACAGCTGGACTAACCTCAAAAACATTACTGCACACTATGGCTCTAGTGCATCAAAAAGTTGATTTTAATTTATAATGAGTTACATATCTCATTTATAGTTATATTTAACAGGAGTGTTATCTTAATATACTGGCAGTATTACTGCAATCTTTTTCATGCTTGTAACAATCTGGATGAAATGTTGTTTGTGTTTTGGGTACCTGGGATTTACAAAATAAATGGAAAAGAAGATAAACATACTACCAATATTTAGGTGTTCTTACTTTTCTTCTTGAAGTGTTTAAGTCTGTCTCCACATTAGATCGTGTCTGGGCAGTGGGGACACCTGCTCCCAGGATAAATATTTTCTTTAGGTATTTAAAGTGGACATGTTACCAGTGTTGCAGACATCTGTCTCACCCACATCAAAACTGACTGCAGGCTTAGAAAACTTGAGCTGTTTGGGGAATTTAGAATACTTTAAAAAAGAAAGAAGGGGCAGACAAATCTTCTCATATGCAAATGTTTACTTCTGGCTTCACAAGGCTTAGGGTAAGACAAAATAGGTTTGATTTGTAGGATAGATGATTTATGTTACATACAAGGGAAAACTTTTTTGCAAAAGAGGATAATTAAGCAGGAGGAAATAACTTCCCTAGGGAAATTATGAAATCTCTCTTTTAATAGAAACTTTTTAAAACAAATATCTTTCAGAGGTAGTCTGAGTCTATCTAACTCAGATAACACAGTGCAGGAGGATGGACTGTGTAAGTCCCTAGAGCAGTTCCAGCCATACTGTTGTGATGCTGTGATATCACCGAGGATTTTCTCCCTTACTGTAATAAAACCTCTGCGTGCCCCATGTTTGTAATTAAAACATCTGCTGAACAAAGCAGGGTTTCAATTTTCAACTCATTTGAGACACACAATTAATGCTGTCAATGTCCAATCACATTACCTTGCAAACTTTTCCTGAAAAGAGTTTCTTTTTACAACACTTTAGTTTATCAAACACTAATTTCTAATAATACATTAATTAGTTTAATATTTTCCCAATAATTTAATAATCATATCTTGCCTTTTGGCAAATATTTAATATGAAGAACAGTTATCCTCAAATAGGTCTTCTGACCCTCTGACCAGGTTATTTAGATTCCTGTAGTAGTTATACAAATGGAATTTTCATACCAATATAATCCATCTCTATTTTAATGCAAAAATAATTTGTTTGACATTCAGTACCAGTTGCCTGGCTTAGTGTCTAATAGTTATATGCCTACCATTGTCTGAATTTGCTGTTATTTGATTGCTGTTAGTTTTCATTCTGCTTTGTCTACGAAGGTAGAGTATCTGATGCATCCTCAATTAGGCACTGTGGGATTCATTTCTTCCTGCCTCACAGACTGCTCGTTTCCTTTGATCAGAAGAACAATGAAATGGTTTATACATTTATAAAACATGCAAAAGTAACATTTTTAAATGGTACAGACTTCGTCCCACAATTTACATATTATGTTCAATAAAACATTATTATGGAAGTGATCATATATCATTAATACTTGCTGTAGAGAGTGTTGTTTCATAAGAACATGATCTTAGAAAATATGTTTCACCATTTGCATGTCTCAGGAAGATGTTCATTCCTAAGAGAAAAACTACGTTGGTTTCAGTATATTTGAACATTCAGATCATTCAATTGACAAGTGTTCTGCCTTGACAGTGGAATAGTTAAGCACACTGAGAAAAAGAGAGTAGAGAAAAAAGAAGGGAAAGGGGAAGACAAGCTTCTTCCTAATCCCAGTAAAGTACGGGGCTATTATAAAGGTCTTTATCTCATCAGAGTCAATATTCATGTCTTGAGTCTTGTTATGTAATAATAATATATTAATTAAGGGTGGACTTTCAAATTATTTCTGTTGGTTTAATAATGGTGAGACTTACACTGACTTCCATGAGACCAGAACCAAGTCAACAATCAGCTTCTGTGTAAATATATTTTTAACTGAGAAAGATTAAGAGCTCATAATGCAGTTACTGTTCACGTCTAATACAATATTTGCATTATTTCTGATAGAGTATTTGATAATATTTGAAAAACAACCCCAACCAAACAATTGAAATAGATACTACTTCTCAATTCTTGAATAAGTTTTATGGAAATATTCTATTTTTTTATTGCCTAACTTAACAATTGGCTTACTTTAATATTTGCCCTTTCCCAACCTTATCAAATGTATTGCATGTTGTGGTTTTTCTTTCCCACAAAGACTGCAACTTTTAGAAACAAGTCATGGAAGACAGGTAGTATGGGAGAACTAACTCCTAATGAATACTGAATGGGAATTGTCATAACTTTGTTACTGTTCCTACTGGTAGTTTATATTCTGCCAATATCTGACCTTGAAACTGAGAAAAATTGTTGGCAATCTCATTGTCATCTTGTAGGCCACCACACTGTCATCTTGTAGGCTTATGGCAAACTAAAGTTTATGGTCTATAAAGTCACAGCAAAGAAAATGCTCTCATAACTCTTATGCTGTTCAGAATAGGGCTATCAGACCCGAACATGACTATAGTGTCATCACTTCTGCTAGATGACAGTCAGTTTGTGTGCTGTTTCTCCAGAACATAGCACTTCTTTCCTGGTAAAATAAATTACATCAAGCCTTTCCCTGAAGCTGAATGCATTTGCCTATTTATTTTGATCCCTTTGCAAGACTTCGTAAAACATTTCAGGAACTGTTCCTGTAGTCAAACATAGCTTTGTCTTCTAACCTCATTATCCTAACTCAGTGTTGCCAATGATATTTTACAGCTACCTGCACATGAATGTCCACAACCACTGAGTATGTGAAAATGGGAATCACATTTTTCTGTTGGCACCAGTGGCTTTCAAATAAAAATATTTTTATATCCGGGCAGCCTTTTGGCCAAACACATTTTTGCATTATGTTAGGGAACGCAACTTGCAGAATTTGATGCTCACAAAATGTTTAATGAGCTGTTAAAAGATTTTCCACTCCCTATCTCGTTTTTGGAAGGGAATAAAAGCCTCAGTATCCTGGACTTAGCCAAGTAAAGATGTGATGTTCTGCTCGAGAAGTATTTGTAACATTTCCCTGAATAGTCTTTCTCTCAAAGCATCTGGGAATGTGTGGAAATTATCCATATTTGCAAGGAAGAAACTGCCCTGGAAACTTTCTTTTTATGTCTTTACCTAGAAGGTTAAGTAATTGATTATAAAGGGTTTTTTTCTACTATTAGAATTATTTACCAAAATCTGTGTGTTTCATATTGCATAATAGATCACAGTTTGTTGCAAGACTGAAATAGATCTTATAAAAACATAGGATAAGGCTTTTTTTGTTGTTTTGGTTTTGGGTTTGGTGGTTTGGTTTTTTTTTTCTTACTTACTTGCATTTTTCTGTGGTGAACTCCTGAACTAGAGCTCACCAAGTGTATAACGTATTGAGTATATGGAACAATTGGAGAATGGTACAAATATTTTTAAGCTAAACTGCTTTTGGTGAGTTACTGTTAAAAGTCAAATAAGCAGATCCAGTCTACCTAAAGCATGGTAGATCTACAAACTGAACCTTCAGAGCCTGTCTTGACTGTTAGTAGAGATGCTCACTGCATTTGCCTAGAAGCTGATACAGTCAGTGCTGAACAGTCTTAACTCCCACTTTTGGCAAAACCGCTACAATTTATTTTTACTTACATGGCTAAAAGTGAGACATCCAACTAACCAAAATTGTAAAGTACACCAAAATGTTTAAAAAAGCATTAATAGAATCTGGTATCATTGTATGTGTTTAGTAGCTTTTTTCAAAAAGGAGTTATGGGCAGCAAATAAAAGCATTTGGTTATCTAAATGTAACAGCATATTTTTCTCAATATTGAACTATTTAATGTTAAACTTCATAACCTAAAAACAGATAATGTTATCTTAAATTAGTATGCCATAAGTTTATCATACGCAGCTGAGATACAGTTCATTTTGTTTGCTGTAGTAAAGGACCCTGTATCAAGGCTTATAAATACAGAACAATTAATTATATATTAAATATATATTCTGTTATACATTCGTTCCAGAGAGAATAGACATCACTATTTAGAAACATGTAAGTTCAGTATTTATTATACTTGTTTCCTTAAAAATGTCTTTCAATGTCACTTTCAGTTCAAAGAAAACAATTTCTAAGCTTTTCTGTCTGGAAACAGCTTGCTTCATATGATCAAAAGGACATATTTATATATTTTGATTAAGTGGTCCTTTCCAAATAGCAATGTGAGTGATCATTCAAGAACTGTAAACAAGTTAAGGTTTGCATATGAAAATATTCCTCTGTGCAAGAAATGAGATTTTAAAAAAAAATAATCATTTAGAAGACATGGAAATTTCTTATTGCACTTTTATTTGTTTTCTTGTTGCTAAATAAAAGCTGTTTATTGTAGATATTTTGATAAAACTGGTAAGGATGTAAATTTAGGGGACCACAGTAAACTATGACTGATGAATAACAGAAAAGTTTGAGTGTTCAAAAACAAACTAAAAAGTCTTTTTTTAAAGAAATGAAGTAAATATGAATAAAGTCATATATTGAATACCTTCCATAAGTAGTATAGGATAAATTTTGCCCTTGGAAGCATAAGGAGGTGTCCTGTTGAGCTCAGTGATGCATGTGAGGGCAAGATTTGACTTAATGTGCCTGAAATGTGAAAAAGAAAGTTTAAGAAAGAAAGGACATTAACTTTGTTAACCTGCTAGGCTGTCACACTGCTCACCTTTTTCACCCATGATGAGCAAGCTCCCAGGACAAAAACCTTTCCTGTTCTGTCCTACTTATTTCAATGAGATTTTTTTATCCTTGTTTTGTTTGGAAATTAAGTTCCAAGTATTCTGCTGGATGATGTATATATTTGAGATTATTTGACTATTTGGAACTACCTCCTTAATTAGCAGAAACTTGTTCAGCACTTGTTGTCTGAGTACAAACAGCTTATTTATGAAAGATGTGGTAGGGGTTTTTTTCTATTTGTTTAGATATGATGAGCCTACAATAATGAAAGATCTAAAAACTGATGAAAAATATGGTTTCCTAAATTTTGACTTTATAATCTTAACTACCATGTGGCTTGGAAAAAAAGGTGTAATTAATGAAAAGTGACTAAATGTACAACAGACAAGACACCATGCTCATTCTTTTAGTGTTTATCAAACATTTTTCCTTTCTGAAAGAAAAGTTCCAAAGATTTATGAAAACTGAAATTCTGAAAGTCAGAGAAAAGGAATCTTCTTCTACAGCCTGATCTTTGTTGTACAGTAGCAGGCAGAATTTACATGGGATGTGGAGTTTAATTCAATTTGAAATCTAGGGTTTCAACTTTTCCCAGTCTGTGGTAGCCTACATTCAGATGTCACAGTAGTCTGGTTGCATAGCCTGTTCAAGGGTGAGGAGCACTCTTGTGTTTTTCCTGTACAGGGAGCTTCACCTCCATAAGAGAAATTATATGTTATATATATTGGACCCAAAGGATACTGAGAGATGGTGGGTGAGACTATATCCCAATAATTACATAATTTAAAGTTAAATTGTATTCTGTTATTTGATTTAACAATACCTAACTTCTTAGCACAAGAAACTAATATATTTGCCTCTTGTACCCACAGCAAGGGGAAAGAGAGAAAAAAAGGAGAAAATAAAATCTGAATAAAAATGCTAAATTGATATTTTATACAAAGAGAAGTGTATTATTTAGACATGGAGATGGGTTATAGACCTTTATATCAATGCAAAATTAAGTCTGAGATGTGGAACCAGTAAGAGGAACATCAGAATTAAGAAGCCATAGATACTAAACTTGTCACCTTTCATGCATATGCCGTATGATACGGAATTTAACTACCGGCATCCTCTCGTTATCTGAGTTACCTGACCAACAGAGGAGAGGGGTGACACCTCATCAGAGAGAGGCATCTCTGCACAATTTGCAGATACCCCAGTCTGCTGAGTTCAGGAAACCATTTTACACAGCACAGAGACCTAAGTCTGTTCATCTCTATTTCTTTTCAGTAGCACAGTTAAATTCAAAAGAATTGGAAGGCAGGGAAAAATAATCAACTCTCTGAATCTGAATCAGCATTTCAAAATCTACAATGCTTATTATCTATACATATACAACAAAAGAATGGAGAAGAAGGGAAGGAAGAGGAGGCTGAATTCATTGATGGTCTTATTTATAGATTTTAAGAGCTTGGTAAAGAAAAGGAGAAGGTGGAGATAGAAGAGGCAGAAAAAATAGATGAGGAAAACGAATACTTCAAATGCAAATAATAGATGAAATGCTTTATAGATACTTTTAAGTAGAGTTGCTGGGAAGATGAATTTTACTTACATGATTTTTTTAAGCTTTCAGGTAGTCAAGTGATAGCAGAGAACTTGTATTCTAAAGAAGACGTATGAGAAGAGTCTGGTGGAGTAAGTACTTTGTGTAGTGCTGCATGTTTAAGGTGACGGTATGTTATTTCCCTGACATATCCCTTACCTCTAGTCTGGAACTGTTCTATTTTTTTAAAAGGTAAATAATAACACTCATTTCCTTTCCCATTACAATATACTGATATTTTCTGTTCCTAGAATATACCTTTACTCCGTTATCTGTTGTTTAGGATAAGAAGATTTCCACATAGTCCTTGCATTTTTTCTCTCTCCTTGTTTAAATGCCATATAAGTGACATCCAAACAAATAAAGTTTGCAATTATATTAGCAGTGTGGATGATTGGTTGAGACTTAGTGAAGACAAATTTCATTTTTAAACATCTGAAATATGCATCAGCATTGCAACGGTTAGATAGAGCTTTAGATTATGAATGTAGCTTTAATAAAGTAAAATGATGTCTATATATAAAGACATTCTATTTTATTGATGACGCTGATGCAATAACTTGTGCTATACTGCACAAATTATCATTTTTATTTCTATTGATTTCATCTCTTCCTATTAAAAATATCAAATGTATGTTATTTCTTTATTCTACTTAAACTTGTCAAACCTGAAGAAAGCTTTAATGCGGATACAGTAAATACAAACATTAAAAATGACAAAGAAATTATGACATTTTGACTTAGAAAAAAAATATCATTTAGATTAAATTACAGTTATAAAACAGTAACACTGTTTCTTATTCTCCTTCTTTAAAAATTTCATAGTGTTTTATCTTCTTTATGGCATGGCTACTTTTAAATAAATGACAGCTGCTTGCATCATCAGAACACATACTATAAATCTGTGTTCTCAGGACAAAATAATAAGCTTTCAGGATAATTCATTCCAAAACAAAAAGTGATGAAATATAAGTTTCATAAAGTAGAATTAAATGTGATTAGGCAAATCCAAAATATCAATACCAACACACTATAAAGGAAAAAGTGTGTTTCACAATAAATATTATGTCCTATATATGTAGCTGATAGTCTTACTGCTGGAAAACATTTTGGCAACATTTTTTCCTTATGATGTAGTGAAAAAATATCTTCCATCTTCTTAGATGATACTTTCTCATTATTTAGGCATGACAAAATCTTTTCCCAGAGGATAGCTTAAGTGACTGGTAATGGATTAAAAGACAATTAACTTATTGATTAAGACCAGCACAAATTGGCATGTGTATAACTTTCCACCACCTGTTCATTTTTCTGTATTAAATGATTATAAGTGACTCAATTTAACTCCCAAAGGTATAATGTCCATATCAGAAATACCATCATAGCTGGCATTGATTATCATGACTTTTGGCACTTCCAGGGAGAAGTTAGCTTGTACCAAGACAGAACTATCCCTCCATCCAGAGAAAGTTTCCTTAAAGCCAGAGTTTAGGAATACTGGCAGAAAATTTAGTGACTGCCTGTTGGTCTAACTCTGCTTGTGTCAACAGAATGAAAACAAGCCTCCACTCTCCAAGCAGCTGAGTCTAAAAGCATTCAGTAGTCACTATACTTGCACATGAAGGGAAACAAATCATTTGCAGTCTTTTCAACCTAAGCAGTAGCTGGAATCACCAGCCCAGGATTCTTTAGACTCTCCTGAATGGTTCCATATATGTCCGTGGTTTTCTGCTTACTAGTGCTTTTCCAAGGATCTTGATTGGAGACTGAATGGATGAAATCAGGTCTTTGAACATTATTTCACATAAACATAGTATCTTAGATATAATCTGTGTTGCCTTTGTTATGAGATATCTCATTAGTTAGAACAGCAGAGCTACCTCTCCATAAAAATAGCAAATACATGTTTAAAATGTCATCAAGAGGGAGTAAACCAAAGCCATAAAAATAAACTGTAAAAATAAGATATCTGGGCAGCCACCATTCTGACACATAAATTAAAATGAAGTGGTAAGACCAACATCAAATATTTAATAATTATGTGAGAGAAAATACATCTAGTTCTAGAAAAAAAAATAATTCATAAATAAAGAAATAGATAAATAAATAAATAAATGGAAAACAACAGAGAAGGCTCGGTGTTGTTTTTCCTAATGGTTTCATTTCTTGAACAGTATGAGGACAATTTCTTCTTTTCTCATGATAGTGTATATTCATTCTATTCAGAATTAGAAGATTCTGTTCAGATGTAGGAGAAACAAAATTATTAGGCTTTATAGATTTTCTTGTTGAGTGGTAGTGGACACTGTAGTTAAGGCAGAATATATAAATCAGGAAATCTCAAATTTTGAAATTGGAGTTGTCACGATCATCAGATTAGAGGTCCTGAATATAATGGACCATAGGGTTCGTCCTTATGTTTTATGTTTCAAGCAGAGCTTTCAGAGGAAAAAGTCAAATTTTTATTATGAATTAAAAAAAAAGAAAAAAAAAAAGCAGCACCAGAAGTTCCAACTCAGTCCTAAAGGAAGAGTTTGAATGGGTGATTAGTAGAGCTTTAATGATTAATTAAGTTTTGGACTGGTGATGAAAAAAATAAAAGAATCCAAACCAAAAATGTTCAGTTCAATCTTAGAACAAAACATATGGTGTTTCTCTATCTATAGTGAAGAAATGGAGGCTGAAAGCTGCCAGACATATATAATCTGTATTTTGGTCCTTGGCTAAAGAACAACCCTGGTGGATGATTTCAGCCTTTTTATTACTGATCACCTAACAGCCTGATCATAGCAGTCAGTAGGAGGGGAGGATAAAGAAGATCTTCTCTTGATCCTTTCTTGCCCTTTTGTCTTGATTTTCTTTTCTTATCTTAGGCTTGTTTCAATTCCTTCTTTGTTTCTACCAACTGTTTCTACCAACTGTCATAAGCGCCCTCATAACTCTCATGTACAGACGTGTATCTTAATCAAAAGGAGGACAATATGTCCCACCCAAACAGTCAGGAGGGACAAGGATCAATTTCACTAAGGCACAGCATATTCGTTTCTTCAGGTACAAACCAAAGTATTCCAGCTGAGTGTCTCAGAGACATCTGGTCTTATCTGGTGTCATGGATTTTAGCTCTCTGTAGTTTCATTTTTTTTCCAAAGAGACTGTACCTATCTACTAGAGATCCAAGCGAAACTAAATAACCCACCATAGATGTGTACTCATAAAGTTGTCATCAAATTCTTGTGCATTACTAATTTTTCTAACAATGCTAACTATTCATTCTGATAAATTTCATATGCATTCTGATAGAAAAAGAAAATTAAATTTAAGGAGTTTTTAGGAGACACTGCAGAGAATTGAAATGAAAGGAAAAGAAGGCCAAAATCAAATAGAGAAAATTTGACCATAGAAAATGCAGTAGACAAATCAAATATAAAGGCAAATTAAAAATCTGAAGGGATGATGAAACAGCCTCTCACTCATCTTGCTGCCTGGAACCAGAATTGTGGGGAGCATTACAAAACGTTCCAGTTCAGCTATAGAAACCTGACTGGTTTGGATGTTTCTGCAGCCCTATGAACTAGCAGGCACATCTAGCCTTGAAATAAATAAAATGAAATTACAGCAAATAGAACCAACCTTTTAACTATCTTTACTTATTTCCTTTTTTTTTTCCCTGTAATTTCAGAAGTTCTGAGTTTTGAAATGTTGAATTTAACTAAGTTTCCTTTGAAAATCTTTCAGACATTACATGTCACTGTATTAGCAAAACTATCTTTTGAGTTTTAAAATAAGAATATTTGTGTTCCTATTAATTATTAGTATTTTTAATGCAAAATTGTCTGAGTTTAACACTTTCTGGACTGTCTTGGTTAAAGCATTTTGGGGGAACCTTTTAGTTGAAAAAAAATGAAAACTGAGAGACGATAGTATCAAGATTTACAAAATCAGGAAGATGGTAAATGCAGAACTGTTGTTCACCAAATTTTACAGAACTAGAACTAGAGGGTAATCGCTGAAACTAAATTATTAAATTAGACAAAACACAGTATTTTTCCTCAGTGGGCAGTAAACATGTGGAATTTGTGGCTACAGCAGGTTGCAGAATAAAGACTACCAGTAGATTCAAAGCAGGGGTTAGACACGGTGTTGTGGTTTAACTCTGG
>NW_010241000.1:794-1600 GCF_000690775.1 Eurypyga helias | reverse complement strand
GGTGTGACGCCGTCCCCGGGGAGGCAGCGGGCGCAGTCGCCTGGCGCTGGTTGCAGCGGACCCCAGCCGAGACCCAGCAGCACTGCCGGGGGGGAGCTGTAAACCGAGGTGGGCAGCTTAAACAGGGAAGCGGGGCTTTGCGGGAGGTGCTTCGTCCTCGTCACCACAGCACGGCCTGGTCTGAGTTGTTCCTTGTTTGCCCCAAAACATGTACCTGTGTGAAGGGTTGTCATCACCGCCTTCGCCCCACACGGCCCCCCACCCCTTCGCGGGGTTGCTCTGCGCCTCGAACCTCTTCTCGTTCGCCATCAGGAGCCCTCAGCTCCACTACTCGCCGGGACGGTGTGTCACGGGCTGAAACTGCTCCCCCTCTGCTTGTTCTCTTCCAGCTCTCCCTCCCCCCATGGCTCGTCGGTCTCAAAGCTCCTCGCAGGGGGACAACCCCCTGGACCCCAACTACCTGCCCCCCCACTACAAGGAGTATTACCGCCTGGCGCTGGATGTGCTGACCGAAGAGGGCAGAGAGAGCTACCAACGCTTCCTGGCGGAAGAAGCAGTCCCTGATTTCCTCTGCAGCTCGGAGGTGGATCACATCCTACAGAACCTCCAGAAACCCCAGTATGCCAACCAGGAGGGCAGCACGGACACCGCAGGCGACAATGACCTGGACGGATCCTCGGGCACTTACTGGCCCATGACCTCTGACCTCGCTGTTCCTGAGCTTGACCTGGGCTGGCCGATGGTCTTTGGGTTCAGGGGAACGGAGGTGACAACCCTCGTGCAGCCGCCCCCCCCGGACAATCCCA
>NW_010241000.1:0-692 GCF_000690775.1 Eurypyga helias | reverse complement strand
CGGCTGATTCCCTCAGCTTTGCTCCTGGGACCTGGTGGAGCAGGAGGCGGATGCTAAAACTGTCCTTCAGTGCAGCAAAGCTCCTCTCTGCTCTCGGGAAAGTGTGTAAGGCCACGCTAAAATACGCCGGGAGTTCCCAGAAGGTGAACTCTGGTGTATTGGTGGGGTTGAAAGGGGCCTCTGGAGACAGGAGCAGGCCTCTGGAGCAGGGTCAGCCACAGGGCTCACCTAGGACTGTCTTCAAGTGTCCCCGAGGCCGGACTCCACAGCCCTCCTGGGCGACCGGTTCCGTGTTCAGTCACTCACAGGCCAGAAGAGGGTTTTCTTGTGTTTAACTGGCGTTCCCTCTATTTCCACTTGTGTCCCGTGGAAAGGGGCCTCTGGAGACAGGAGCAGGCCTCTGGAGCAGGGTCAGCCACAGGGCTCACCTAGGACTGTCTTCAAGTGTCCCCGAGGCCGGACTCCACAGCCCTCCTGGGCGACCGGTTCCGTGTTCAGTCACTCACAGGCCAGAAGAGGGTTTTCTTGTGTTTAACTGGCGTTCCCTCTATTTCCACTTGTGTCCCGTGGGACGGCGCGGCAGCGCAGCTTCGGGGGGGGCGGGGCGACCGGTTCCGTGTTCAGTCACTCACAGGCCAGAAGAGGGTTTTCTTGTGTTTAACTGGCGTTCCCTCTATTTCCAGTCCCGTGGG
>NW_010240999.1:35539-49623 GCF_000690775.1 Eurypyga helias | reverse complement strand
GGAGTGTGCGAGGGGCCTGGTGCGCGCAGGGGCGCCTCTGCAAACCCAGAACTTCCTCCGCGGGGAGGGTGGGTGTTCTTGTCACACGGGAGGGCTGCAGATGCGGCTTCGGTGGCGACATAGGGGAACGGATTCCAGACTCTTAAAGCGTGTTTAAAACATAAACTCATTTCATGACACGGCTGTTGTAAAAGAAGAATTTTTAAAAGCGTAGAAAACAAACCCACGAATCCCGCCAGTCCGAGTTCAAGCAGCAAACCTCTGTTTCTTCTCACAGCGTCCTTTGGCAGCGAAATATTTTGGTGAAAAGATCCTGGCCCGAGCCTGGTCAGTATCCAAGCACTGAGCTGGCCTGGCAGGTTACCCCGGGATTCCCCTGCCTCCCAGCGCCCTTTGTTAAGGGAAAGCTGATGTGGCTGTTTGCGGCCTCCTCCCCGGCGGTTGCGTGAGGCAAACCCGGTGTGGCCGGACGGCATGTGAGCTTTGACCAGCCCTGGCTGCTCAGGTGGTTTCTGAGCAGGGTTTGGGTGGGCATGTGCGATTTTCGGGAAGCTCAGCCTCGTGCTGTGCTGGCCCCTGGCAAAAGCGGTGGTCGGAGCAGGTAGAAAATGGCAAGTTCTTCATGAGCGCTCCACCCCTCGTCTTCCTCAAATTCAAGCTCGGCTCCAGAGGATCCCACTCGTAACAGTAATTTGGTAAAGAAAATGTAAGGAGAGGGATCCACTGTCTAGTAGGTCGGCCTACTAGTAGTAGTGTGTCTGTAAAAAGCTGTGTAGCGCTTGCCAGTTTACACAGACAGCCAGGCTGAGCTCAGGTAAATAATTACAGCTAAAACGCTATTACTTTCAGTAAATACAAACTAATGTTTGCTGCTCTACACAGTGTTTACCGAGGAAGGCAGAAGAACCAGAACCAATGTTTGTTCCCTCAGAGGATTTCATGCCAACTGCCTAAAACACGTCAATGCGTGTGTTCTCCCTGTAACTGGTCCTCCATCGCCTTTCGGCCTAGGCAGCTTAGGTAACAACCCCCTCGGTATTTGTCCCTGCATCTTACCTCCCTTTCCACAAAGTTTAAAATAAAAAGGCAGAATAGCAACTAGAAAATGTTAAAACGGGTATAAACAGAAGTCTACCTCCCAGTCTGTATCAATGCTCGTCTCCACAAGCTATAAAGGGGATTAGGCATGATTTGCCATTACAGTTTTGCCTCAAGTGTGACCATTGCCTTTGGAGAAGAGTGAGCATGGAGTTAAAATACAGTCTAATGATCCAAGCAACGTATTTTCTTCTGCTACTGCTTTAGACACAGAACCAACAACTCACCCTAAGTTACATATGCGATTCATTAGGTTTCCGAAGATCTTACCCAAGTCAAAAGTTAACGTTGTAACACTTGTTTTAAAAGATAAAACTGGCAATCCCATAGGAAACAGGCTACTGTAGAACACCTCTGGAAACATTCCCTGGATAGAAGCGTAGCATGTATTCAGATTTATCAATAAAAACCACGGGTATTAACATTCATCCTTCTTAACCACTTGGAACAGGGAGCAGCGATTTCCCAGCGCCGAGTGTTCTGCAGACAACCGGTTTCTACCTACTGAGGTTAAAGGATTAATGAATACGTGGCACATGAAAAATGAATAGTGATAGCGGGAAGAAGATCGCATGTAGACAGCGTGATAAGGTGCGTGACAGAGAAACATCGTGTTACACGTCGCCGTGCCCTGAGAAGCAGACGAAGCTCGTTTCCGTTGAATTTCAGAGAAAAAATTCAAACCCATCAATATTTATTTTGTCATACTTAGAAATATTTTATTCATTTATCTAATATATCTAAGGAAATCATCTAGAAGAGGGGTTGGCTGACTGACGTTTGGTGATAAAATCTGTTCTCCATGAGCTTCATTATGTGCTATGTTGGCTGTTTACATGGTCTGTTGCCTGCTACTAAGAACTATTACCCATATGCATGAATTTGCAGGGCAGTATGTAAAGCAAAAAATATGTAGCTACATTCGCAGGAGAAACGTATTACATGATTATACATCAATAGATTGATACAGAAGTAGGGGTATTACACATTAGTATTTGATATATGTCACAGATTTATAGAGAAGTGTAGTTCTCAATCACATGCTTTTATGGAAAACCTGTCCTACTAAATCACCGTCTTGGCTCACTCCGTGTACCTGACCCCTCTCTTCCCATTCTCATCTAGCTTAACAAAGCTGAGCATACATCGTGTGCTTGAAAATGTTCTGGCTTGCATTTTAACACAGAAATACTTTGAAAACATTTAGTATTTCTGAAGATTTAGAAAATTCCCTTTCTTCTTCATTTTTTTTTTCTTGAAAGAAGAAACCTTCTTCTCATTTCCTTATAATCAGTGGGACTTCTCAGCATGCCATTTTTTCAGAAATGAGAGTTTTACATTTTGAAACAGGAACCTTAAGAGTGTATTGCTGTATACAATTTCCACAATAGAAAAACATACTTTTGGGAGCCAGGAGAATACATTGACCCAGAGAACGTTTTTGGTTACTTATTTTTAAGTATGACGAGTGTGTTTACGTGTGTATTTTAACACTTTTTCCAAAATCCTTCTCCACTTCTGCCATATTGCTTACAAAGCCAATTCATTTCTGTCGAGTCCCATCGCTTACTATCCCAGATGGATCTTTCCGGCCTTCCTGTAGGTGTTCTTTCTCTAATCGAGTTTCATAAAACTTACCAAAAAGAAGGTCCTATAAAATGTCCCCATAATGTTCCTAGGCCTCTCACCTCTCCTATATTTGTCCTCCACTGATACAGAATTTTCTTCACCATTCTTCCCCAATATCTATTGTCCCATTTGCATTTTGTCTTGGAACCTAATCCAGCAAATGTGCAAATAAATAATACTCTTCAGAGCAATTTAGCGCCTGCCACCTTGAACTGAAGCATTTTTAAAGTCTTGGGATTTTGTTAGTTTAGGTTTTTTTTTAATTTAATCGTAATGAATCAATCATTTTTCAAAATGGGGAATGGCATTACCAGCAGAGAGCACACTGGAACCTCAGAAAAAAAGAAAACAGAAAATCAATAGCATATTTTAACGATGTGAGCCTGAAACACATAAAGATACATCTGAAATAAATCAGTAATGTGCTGAATATTGGGAGATTTTGTCATTTAAATTAACACCAGTTATAAAAAAATCACTCAAGTTATCTATTGTTTATTCCATTTCAGCTTGAATTCAATTTTCTAACTCAAAGAAACTCAGAAAAAAAAAAAATCAACCTTACTACCCAAACAAAAGCTAAATGCATTTTTATTTGAGATGCATGGTTAGACAAAAGCTTTAACAAATTACTTGATATATTTTAGAAGACAGATTGTGTTCATTTGCTGAACTTAGGGAAACCTTTGGGTTGACAGATAATCAATTCAAATACCTGCAGTTGAGGGATTGTGTTACTAATTCCCTTCACAAGCCTTCCCTTTTGGATACAGGCAAATAAACGGGTTTCCTTTGCCAAGGAATTGACCACAGCAGCAGGTACAGCCTTTCGGGTATGGTTGCCGTCTTGCAATCCAACTTGTGATCATCTGCCAAGTGCTTCCTCTGCTCCTTCTCCACTCAAACTGGCGCTAAGCTCGACATGAATACGTAAGGCCCCTTTATCTGACAGCCGCCATCAAGCCCGAGGTTGCAGACTTCAAGGCAAGGACGTCAGCTTCTGTTTCCTTTAATCTACTTCTGAAGTGTTTCAACACGCACGGCTCTCTGCCGTCAAATGCTAGGGTTTATCGTCAACTTCTAGGTGGCCATTAACCAAAACGGTCAATCTAAAACTTGGGAGTACAACTAACAAGGAGCGATACCATGTTTTATGTGACTCACAACATGAGTAGTAGTATCCTTTGGGTAAGAGCATCGGAGCTTTTGTACACCACATATATATTTTTTTCTGTGCTTTGTGTTAACCAATTGTTTGTTCTTAGACTATCAGGAAATCTTCAATTCAGCCCACTCTTCTTAAAGAAAACAAAACCAAAACCAAACTGTTTTGGTGTGTCAGTGGCAGTGTTAACGTACACAATGCAGCCTCCCTGGAACACTAAGGTTGGAACATATAATGGGGAACAGTTCGGTTACACTGCACAAAAGAGGAAAATTATAATCTGATATCATAGGTGCATGTTTTTCTTCAGGGACAGAGATCAAAATGTCCAATTTGCCAGATTTAGACTAGCGATGTTGCCAAGACACATATTCTAGGAAAGTGGGGCCACACGGTATTAATGTTGCACTCCTTTGATCCGAAAGCTTCATGCCCTTTCTGTAACCTTGGATTGAGTTCATGCGCTACTTACTTAATTTTAAACTTTCCTTCTTCTAGCAAGAGCCTGTGAAGGGTTATGATCTTATTTAAAAGGCAGAAGAACAGGAGGGACAGTTCTTTATTTAGTATAGTCCAACACTGGCAAAAGTTAGTAGGGAGCAGGAAAACAAATAAGCACTTAGATGCTTTTTCTTTCCTCAGAGAGCATTTCTCCTTTCCCATCTTCCACCCTGTATTGTAGATGTTCTCCTGTGTTACTAAGGCATTTGTGTTGGTAACTTTTGATTTCAAGGCCACACAACTTGGCTTTTCCAGTACCAGGATCTCTTGGATTCAGGTGATATTTACCCGGCCTCAAGAATGCAAAAGATTCAGAATCAGATTGGAAATGGGACACATTGAAAATGGCCCTTTTCAACACTTCGGTTGTTTCATTAGGTTGGCTTAAAATGCCTGGGTTTGCACCTGGGCATCATGGACGTATCCATGGTCGTGGTGATTTCTTGGATCGTGTGCTTTCTGGATCAAGGTTGATGGCTCACAAGCATTAGGAGGCTTCATCTGGACTCAGTTGTACATAGCACATTTCAGATGAGTAAATTTTAGGTTTTTTAATTAGTTATAGTTTTTTTTTTAAATGGGGCATTTCACAGATTATTAACTGTAGTGTGCCACTGGGTATCAATCTAACAGCTGAAAAACCTAAGCATCGTATTGTAGCAATGGCTTACTTAATATCTGGGCTTGTTTGTGTGGGGTGGGTTTTTTTTTTTTTTGGTTGTTTTTAAAACCATGAGAATGAATTAATTTGAGTGACTGCAAGGCTCAGTAAATACCAGTTATCAATTCTCTTTCTAATGACAACTGATGACATGATTTTTACAAATGGTTGAGCACTTGGCAAATGCTAACCGTAGCAATCGAATGAGCTGAAAGAAACTCCAGTCTGCCCTATTGTCGCTACTCAGCTGGCAGATGGGAAGAAGAGGAGGAGGTTGTGATGCTCTCCCAGAAGCCCAGGGGCACACCACAAAACGACTGCTGAAGTGTCTTGAAAGACCGTTAAGTGGGGGAGAGGCAGATTTCCAAAGAGGAAATCACCTACATTTTGCTTTAAAAGTTGCCCTTTCTAGCACAGCCTCCCCCCAAAACGAGCTGACCGAATTCTCTGCAGAGCAGCCAGCACCAGACCTCATCCGAGCCTCAGCAGTGGGGGTTAAAATTCAATTTCCACGAAGGAAGGAGGAGCTGGAGCCAGGCTGCCTACTGTAGCAGCTGCTGGGAGAGCGGGAGGGCAGGGCTGCCCTTACAGCTGCCCCAAGCAGGTGGCCCAAATGCCAGCATCTGCCGCTGCCCTGGACACTGTCACCTGCCTGGGCACCACCAGCATGGACAGGGAGCTTTGCTACCCCAGCCTTCTGCTTCTGCGAAGAGCTGCCCGCCCTGCCGCTGCCTGAGCAGCAGGGAGGAAAATCCCCTGGTACTTGGAAAAGCTTGTAAATCCCAGAATAAGAACTGAAAAATCAGCAGTGGCAGTCTGTTGAGATCAGATCGCTTGGTCTTGCCTTTCCTTACCTATCTTCTTTTTTTTTTTTTTTTGTTCCTCAATTAGTCTAATGTGTCTCCTTTGGTTTTGGAAAAAGTCACTCGAGAAGTTAAAAGTACCAAACTTCTGTAGCTTCACCCATATGTGCTGCGCGCCTCAGGCTAGACAGCACATATTGGTAGCCAGACTGAGAAGAACATTTACCACGTTACCTCTTAAAAACTCACTTTATTTTTCTTGTTCAGCTGGCTCCTATCCAACGTGACACTCCAGCGTGAGCCATGCAGTGACAGCAACAGCCTCCATGGAAACACACCGGAGCAAGAGGCCAGCCATGGGGTAGAGAGAACAGGCAGCTTCGTCCTTTTCCTTAGTCTGCTGGGCTTTTTTCTCTGAACAGGCTTTCTCTTCATTTTGAAAGCGTTATTAGGAGCGCCCCTCCTATGCCACAGTGTCTTTGGCACGTCCCTTGTAGCAACACAACATTATGCCTAACCTGGAAAACCTGGGGCCGACTGCGAGGCATCACCATCTCACAGCCCCAACGTTAGGGACTTCCACTCTTCTTTTTCAAGTGCCAGAGCTGGGAGGGGAACCTGTAGCCGACACACGAATGAATGCCGGCGGCGGTGGGTCTGAAAGCGTGCTGCGGAGTGAGGGGCTCTCGTGGAGGGTTCCTGACCAGCAGCCTCGGTGCTGCTGTGCCCAAGGTCCTGCAGAATGAACGTCTTTTTTTCAGATAAAAGGAGGTAGCAGAGGGAAACAACATCTTAGAATCTTCCTTGACATCTTTCACGTACTCCCAGTTCACCCAGGAACAGGTTGACTGGGAAAAGGGTGGATGGACGGGAGAAATTAAGCAGGTTGCTCTCCCTGTAGAGTGACTGGGGAAACTTGGATAGTCAGGATGCCCCGAGGAGGAAATGGCTATCACCATGCTTGCCTCTCCATCATACTGAAAACTCACTCCCCCATCTAACAGCAGCACACAAAGTTGCCTAATGCCATTAGGATATAACTGATGGTAGAATTTTCCCCTTAATATTTCTCTGAAATTTTCCTTTTGTTTTCCCAGACTCCCTTGAAGTCAGTCTCTCAGCCTGACTATCCACTGTTTGATGCAGACAGTGAACCAGGTAGCTCTTTGGCATTGTTCCAAGCATTCAAGCATTTCACAGACGACGGGCTAAATCCGGCAAAATTTGTCAGCCTACAGGCTAGCTGCTACTGTGCTTAACTTCTGGACACCTGGCTTTACATCCACAGACAACATGACAGTACCGAGTTCCTCCACAGATCATCACTTGTAGGCTGCTCCCAGTACTGAATTCATACTGCGCAGCGTTTGCACATCACGGGGAGAACTGGGTGCCAGGGACTCACCGCAGCCCGAGCACTGAGCAGGGAGCCGCTTAAACTAACCAAAGAGAACAACTGAAACCAGGCATATGGTGGAATTTCTTCCGTCCCTGCACCTAATGAGCCTAAGCGTAGGCTGCAAGGCAGTACCTTGATGGGGTTGGGGGTCGCAGCCTCGTACTCTCTTGAGCTGAGCACCATCTTTTCCAGGGACTGAATCAGCTCACTTCTTGGTTTTTTATAAATGATGCGTCAGTACCCTGCCAATAATATATGTATGACATGTAATACAATATGTAATAAGCACATTTTAATGTATAATGCTTTAAAATGTGTGCTATGAATAGTAATAAGACACCGCAGGCACCTAGGTGATGTATCGCCTACCTCTGTGGTCTCCCAGCACCACTCCTTATATTAACCTGTGCTTGCCTGAAGAATGGGGATGTTTCTGACTAAACGTGGACTGTAGGCATTTACATCAGGACCCACCACCCTTGCACCCTCTCTAATGGAGAAAGATACCTTTAGAGTCTGAATCATCTCATCCTTAAATAGGTTTCTAAGTTTTACTAGCATCACCACACATCTTGGTCATGCCAACCACTTCAGTGGGCATCAGGAGCGTACTTGGCTTCAGCACAGACTCCAGCTCTTTTGGCACTGATTTGGTTGCTCCTCACATCTTTGCCGTCCCAAGTGCTTTGGGTGTTGGTGGGTAACACCAAGTCACCTAGGCTAATTCTGCTCCAAAGTCTTTTAGGTGTAACAACATCTTTATAAATCTGGCCTCTGTTTCCTTAGTTGAATTTCCTCACAAGACTCTCTTTGTCACTGATATCTCAGACATGCAGGAAAACTAATGGCACTGCAAGCCATCACAAGGGAAGTCAGTCACCCGTCTTCCTAAGTGGTAATCTCTGATCTACTGAAATTACTTCTCCGAGACCACCAAGGATTCTAGGACTCCAGTTTGCAACCTTAATACCTTCAATGCATGAGACCAGGTCCGGAGATGATGTCAGTTTGAACATCTACATTGAGTTAGTGGTCCTGGCGTGTTTATCAAGCTGGGGATGCGGCCCATGAACTCTGTCTCTTCCCAGTATCTTTCAGATCGCTTTTTACCTTTTCTCCTTCTCCTCATCTATCTCTCATTCCAAGAAAGCCTGATCATTCCAACAGCTTAATAGTGTAATATATTAAAAAGAAACTTTGTTGGCTACCTTTAAAGCACTTTATATCACTTTAAATCACTTAGACTACCACAGTGAGACTGCAAAAAATACCACCTAATTTACATAAAGTCACCCAGAGGTTAATTAGTATATGGAGGTAAATTTCCAGAAGAGTGTACCAGGAAAAAAGCAGCAAAAAGCAATTCTTTCCTTAATTGGTTTTATACACACACCTCTCATTCTGTGTTTTACAAATGTACTCGGTAATTTCTGTCTTCAGTTTTCTGGGAAGATTGCATGTCAGGTAGAAAGAAAGTCTGTCATTGTGTCTGTCTGAGTAACTACTTGCTGGCCTTTTATTGTGGGACAGACTATTTGGAAACACTGCCATCACATGCCATCACAATTGCATGGTAGGCACTGTAACGCTACACTGGCATGCATCCTCCTCAGTGGAACAACACAACACAAAAAATCCCCAGTTATCTTTCTATTTGAGTAACTGCTGGGAAGTGTTGATAAAGACATCGCATTAGAATGACATAAAATAGTACATGTCCGCAGCTCTGTCCACACTGTGGAATGGAGGGAAGGTGCTCACCTGGCACATGCCGGAGAGAGAGCAGAGCATTTAATGTTAGTAAGGAGGGGAAAAAGTGGTTATTTTTCTGTTTGAAAATCATAGAATCATAAAATTGTTTGGGTTGGAAGGGACCTTAAAGACCATCTAGTTCCAACCCCCCTGCCATGGGCAGGGACACCTTCCACTAGACCAGGTTGCTCAAAGCCTCATCCAGCCTGGCCTTGAACACTTCCAGGGATGGGGCATCCACAGCTTCTCTGAGCAACCTCTCCCAGTGCCTCACCACCCTCTCCATGAAGAACTTCTTCCTGATATCTAATCTAAACCTCCCCACTTTCAATTTAAACCCATTACGCCTTGTCCTGTCACTACAGGCCCTTGTAAAAAGTCCCCCCACCAGTTGTAGGCCCGGCCCCTTCAGGTACTGGAAGGTGCTATAAGGTCTCCGCAGACCCTTCCCGCCAGTCGTAACACGCCCCACTCTTTCAGCCTTTCATCATAGGAGAGCTGCTCCAGCCCCCTGATCATCTTTGTGGCCTCCTCTGGACTTGCTCTAACCAGTCAATATGCTTCTTATGTTGGGGGCCCAAGGGCTGGATGCAGTACTCCAGGTGGGGTCTCACAAGAGCAGAGTACAGCAGGAAAAGAAACACTTTGAGGGACCATCCCCAAATGACCAAGAAAGCAGGTGATATTGGAGCCTTGCTGGATTCACCTCTGACTCTGGACACCCTGAACAGTGTGATGGCTCCTGAGACCCATGGGAGTGGTTATATTTTTCTACAAAAGCTTGAATGGACTCGTTCCAGGTTAATTGGAAGACCCTACTTCTCTCAGCAATAACAGCTTACATTTCCACTATCAAGACCCAGAAAACATGACGAGTTACACTGCAGTGTTTTTAGTGAGAGTTTTTAGCATTACCACTTACTGCAGCTAGACTTCTGCCTCAGCCTGAATCTTGATAACCTAGAAAGGTTTAACAATGCTGAGCTTGGCTTTTTAAATATGAGTTAAAAGCTCTGTTTTCTTAGAGGCTTTGGAGCTATTCTAACCCCAAAATTTCTCCAAAGCAAGTAGGAGAACCCCCTACAGCAGGGTTGAATGGCAGTAGCAGACTATAGACCAGCTTTATTTCAGTCTTCTCCACCACCAGGTGGTTATACACTTGACAGAGCAATCCCAGTGGTGGAGCCAACAATCTGCTCAAGTTCATGATAGAAACAGAACACCTCCTGGCTCTGGATGAAGTGTCAAAACCATGGGCACACCGTGCTGCACGGCCTCCACTGCCTTCCTGATCACCCCTTCTCTCAGTAGTAGCAAGGTGCTGGCTCTACCACTGCTCCTTTGAAGGATAAAGTGGATTTGCGGTTCTGTAAATGTTATTTCTGGTGAACGCTTCTTCAAAGGCTGCCTAGAAAGTAAACCTGATTCAAACACTTGCATGATGAGGGGATATACATTAGTACAGCCTCTGCTTGGTCACATGAGAGTAGATGTTACATTTGGCAGTGCTAATGAGGTAATTGGAGCCCTTCCATTTTCCTTAGCCATGAATAAATCTATCCTTGACAAGTACCCTCACTGTGTTCATTCAAAATATATACCAATAATCAAGATTGAAGTTATCTGCCTGAGGACAGGAAGGCTCTTCAGAGGCTGGACGGGCTGGATCAATGGGTTGAGGCCAATTGTATGAGATTCAACAAGGCATTGGGATGGGCTGCCCAGGAAAGTGGTGGAGTCACCAACCCTGGAGGTGTTCAAGGAATGTGTAGACATGGTGCTTGGGGACATGGTCTAGTGGGTATGGTAGTGTTGGGTTGATGGTTGGACTGGATGATCTGATAGGCCTTTTCCAACCTTAGTGATTCTGTGATTCTGTGAAGGCCAAGTACACTTGAGTCACAACAACCCCAGGCAGCGCTACAGGCTTGGGGACAATGGGCTGGAAAGCTACCAAGTGGAAAAGGACCTGGGCGTGTTGGTTCACAGCTGGATGAATATGTCAGCAGTGTGCCCAGGTGGCCAAGAAGGCCAATGGCATCCTGGTCTGCATCAGGAACCATGTGGTCACCAGGACTAGGGCAGTGACTGTCCCCCTGTACTCAACACTGGTGAGGACACACCTCGAATCCCGTGTTCAGTTTCCGGCCCCGCACTACAAGAAGGACATTGAGGTGCTGGAGCATGTCCAGAGAAAGGCAGCAGATCTGGTGAAGGGTCTAGAGCACAAGTTCTGTGAGGAGCAGCTGAAGGGAGCTGGGGTTGTTTAGCCTGGAAAAGAGGAGGCTCAGGGGAGACCTTACGGCTCTACAACTACCTGAAACAGGAGGTTGCAGAGGTGGGGGTTGGTCTCTTCTCCAAAGTGACAAGTGATAGGACAAGAGGAAATGGCCTCAAGTTGTGCCAGGGGAGGTTTAGATTGGATATTAGGAGTAATTTCTTCACTGAAAGGGTTGTCAGGTGTTGGAACAGGCTGCCCAGGGAGGGGGTTGAGTCACCATTCCTGGAGGTATTTAAGAGATGTGGATGAGGCGCTTACGGACACGGTTTAGTGGTGGTATTAGCAGTGTTATGTTAATGGTTGGACCTGATGATCCTACTGGTCTTTTCCAACCTAAAACATTCTATGATCCATGTTATGCATCTATTGTTCCTTATTATTTTTGGTACCTAAGAAAATGTTCTTTCTCTTCCTTTAAACAGCTCTTGTCCATTGTTGATGTTTACAATCTTACTATTGTTGCTGAGGGTTCTCCTATTCCCTCCCTGTCATCGTTTAGCAAAGCTAAATGCATTTTGTGATTTTAATCTTCCTTGAAAAGTCAATCCCTTAATTAGAATCTATGGTTGCAGAGTTCCACCGGGTGTCTGCAGGCTAAACACCACACGGAGGCTATTTACTTACTAATTGTGCTCACAGACAGGGCATTTGTTAGTATTGTTGATGACATTAGGTGTTCTTTTTTTTTTTTTTTAATACTCTTTATCTAGGTGAGAGGCAAAAGGCAGAATTCATTAAATCAGGTTTTCAAAGGATCAAAGTCTACAAGGCCTAGAAAGTGGTAATTTCCTTGGTTGGGATTTTAAACTGAAATATGCAAAGATGAACCTAAAAGCCAGGGTTTTGGAGAATGAGCACATCAAAATCTCTCTCTAAAACACAGAGATTTTAAGATTATGCTTGTGAGAGAAGGCTGTCAAACATTGATCCATGCTCTCTCCTACCAATTGCTAATGAGCATTAGAAAATGTGGAAAAACTCCTTGATTCCTAACCCATCAAATAACAATTTGCTAAAGAGACATTTGGAGATTCAGTGGGAAGAACACTAATGCCAAAAAAAAAAAAAAAGGGCTACATTGTCCTTTCTCACCTTTGTCTCCAGTTTTGCTCATGCAGGTTTGGAGGGAGGATTTAGCTCTTCTAGCATGCACTGGAAGAAGAAACAAAGAACCTTTACGCAGACAACACTTTTGGAAATAATTTTTGATGGGCTTCTCAGTGTCTCATTTCTTTTCTGTGTAACTCTTAGGGAAATACATTATTTACACATGCAGTTGCCCTCCAAACCACCACGCATACTAGTCTAGACCATAAATGCAGTAACCACCAACCTGAGGGATGCATCGTTTACCCTGCACATAAAATTGCTGTAGTTTGATCGTTTCTTATGCTGGGATATGTCCCATTTGATTCAGTTCTATCTAAATTACTTATTTCATTGCCCATGAGCTAAACCAAAATTTGCATTGTTTGGACATAGGTATTCCAGTAGTAGTATTCCATCAAGGTATGCTTGAAGCGTGTTTCTGTCTATCCCTGTCCACTATTTCACAGCACAGAGACTACAGGCTTAGCTGTGTCGTGTGGCTTCCTCTCCAGCGCTCGGGTCAAATCCTGTTCTGCCACTCTGAGAGGTTATCCGGTCACTTCTCCTCTGCAAGGTTATCCGGTCACTTGTCCTGGGTCCCTGTCGAGGTCTAACAGCCTTGTAGAGAAGGAGCAGGGAACACAGGTGCAGTATCAGAAACTGAAAAAGCCCTGGAGTTGGTATAAACATTCCTTGGCAACAACTAAAAACATCAGTGTGTTAACGATATTCTTCTCAGCACAAATCCAAAACAGCCTCATACTGACTGCTGTGGGGAAGATTAACTCTATCCCAGCTAAAACCAGCACATTCTCACGTTGTAATTTGCTGCCCACTTCCATTTTAAAAAGCAACTTTTTAAGGCATTTTTTCCATCTCTTAGCAGATGACTCCTAGCAGCTGGGACTTCTCAGTCCTTGCCATGTCAACAACTGTATTTCTTACATCAGTCCTAGACCTGAGGTGGCCTTACCCGTGGTGACAGTTGCCAATATAGTGCCTACATGACCGCACTAACAGTCCAGCGGCGTGGCTGATCACCCGCGCTGTGTCTGGAGCTGTGCTTTGGCTGCCGGCATGGAAGTGACTTGAGAACAAGTACCTGCTGTGCCATACCATTACTGTGCCTTTGGGGATGCCCATGTCTTTCTATAGGTGGGCACCTTTCTTCACATCAGACACAGCCTCCTGTGCCACTTGTAGCATCTATACCGCCCTGAGAGCAACCACTGTACCACGTCCACATTGTCCATCCCTTTCCTCTCTTCCACCCCTCTGCTGCTGAAGCCGAGAGGTGTATGGGGTTTGTATGGCAAGGTTATGGTAGTAGGGGGGATACGGTGCTGGCTGCTATGAGAAGCTGCCAGAAGCTTTCCCTGCGTCGGATAGATCCAATGCCAGCTGGCTCCAAGATGGACCCACTGCTGGCCAAGGACGAGCCCATTAGTGACGGTGGTAGAGCCTCTGAGATAACGTGTTGAAAAAGGGGAAAATAGAACTGTGGTGCAATTGCAGCCAGACAGAGGAGTGAGAATATGAGAGAGGAACAACTCTGGAGACACCAAGGTCAGGGGAGAAGGAGGGGGAGGAGGTGCTCCAGGCGCTGGAGCAGAGATTCCCTGGCAGCCCATGGTACAGCCCATGGTGAGGCCGGCTGTGCCCTGCAGCCATGGAGGGTCACGGGGGAGCAGAGACCCACCTGCAGC
>NW_010240999.1:14896-34985 GCF_000690775.1 Eurypyga helias | reverse complement strand
CTTGGGGGACCCAGGCTGGACAGGCTGCTCCTGAAGGACTGCGCCCCGTGGGAGGGACCCACGCCAGAGCAGTTGGTGAAGAACTGCAGCTTGTGGGAAGGAATCACATTGGAGAAGTTCATGGAGGAATGTCTCCTGTGGGAGGGACACCACACTGGAGCAGGAAAAAGGTGTGAGGAGTCTTTCTCTGAGGAGGAAGGAGCGGCCGAAAGATGCAATGTACTGATCAAAAGACCAATTCCCCATCCCCCTGTGCCGACTGGGGGAAGGTGGGGGGAGTACGCAAGAGAAATTCAAAGCTGAGCCTAGACGAAGGGAGGGATAAGGGAAGACACCGAAGACCCTGAAAACTGAACTCATAGTCTAATAGGTTAAGGCTCCTCTGGGAATTTCAGAAGAGGTTGGGCATCTAGCCTGGTCAGTCTGGAGCACAGCACACCTCAGGTGAATGACATGGGGCATTTCCTGACACTGGGCTGCATATGAGCTGGCTCAAAACTTTGAGAGATTTGATGGCAGACCAGGATGTTTCTGGAGAGCCAACATCTAGTGGGTTAGATGAAGCTGGAGAGTAGACAGTCTGGATCCCTGGGATTTAGGCATGTGGATTTTGTCCAAGTCCCTGTATAATTTTGAAAGGTGGATGTGTTGCTCCTAATGCCTGATCCTCAAAAAAATCTGGTCAAAATTGTATGTGCTTATTTAGATATACCTATATACCTACTGACTGATTCTTAATGAAACTCCTATATTTGCGAGGCCAAATGACATGTCTGCATCCAAAGGCCCTTGGCAGACATCTCGCCACTGTTCATTGTACACCGCAGCTCCCTCCCAGGCTGAGGAGCCAAACACTCAGAAGTTCAACCACCCTGGTACTGTAAATGGGGAGATTCATTCTTCCTGTGTAAACAGGAGACAAACTAGCTTTCAGGTAGCACAGAAAAAGAGACATGATGGGTTTTTTTCTCCTTAAAGGAGTAAAAAGCATTGTTAGAATGAAGATCCATCCTTTAAAAGCATGAAAAATATTTAAATTCAGCAGGGAACAAAATATTTTGAAATGATGCAACATGCCACAGCCACTGACGCCCCTACTGAAACCTGACACTGGATCCAGGATGTTGGGGCACTCCTGCTGGGACAGATAATCTGCAGTTAAATTACAAGATTCAGCCATATGTCTGGCTGGGAAATGAAAAGGTTGGAGTGATAGGTACCACCTTGTGCTGCTGCTGGTGGAGTCTTTCATCCTGCTCAGTCACTCTCATGCACCGTTCTCTGTTCTGGGATAAACTCTTCCTGAAGACCTGAATGTCTCCGGGGCCCGTTTGCAGAACCAAGCGATCTCTTTTTTTTCCTCAGAAACTGTATATCAAATCTTTGGTGAGAGCAAGCTTTTGAGTAATATTCTCCTCTGGTTATTGAAGTTGTAATAACTTATCAGTTCAACCCATGCAACTTTTATTTGAGATTTAGACTGGGACATATGACTGGGGATTCCTACTGTTCAATTTAGGAAAATGTAAATCTTCCCCATTGACAAAAAGGGTGCGCCCTACCTTGCCACTCTTCTCTGTGTGTGTGTGTGTGTTTTAAAGTAAGACAGCAATATTTCCATATAATTCAAGTAATTTTTCATTTCTTTTTTCCTCAGCTGTCATTGGTTAGCCTCTGCCATTATCTTTCAGTGGAAAAAACATATTTTTTTTTACGCCTTGAAGTCAAAACATCATCTTCTTTGTAGCTGCTGGATGTATTCTGTAACGTCTTGGATTTTAGTTCTTTTAGACTGTGAGAAATTGCTATAATAATATTTCCAGTAATTTAGTTGCGCATCCTGAACAAAAATAGAATTAATTGGTGAGAAAAATCTCATTTTTAGCATTATGAAAAAGAAAAAATAAACCAGCATAAAACCAAAGATATCTGAAATATAGAGCCTTTTCCCACATTTTCAGTATGTTACTGTTTCTGGACTTGGGACTGGTTTTTTTTCTGCTTGTCATTGGACATGGCTCAGGTTTAAGAAACACAGAGTAACACAGGCTTAGTGAGTTGATGATGGTACCAGCGAGTGGCAAAGGCATGATCTGGGATTAGAAATCTGGTTGCTGTGCTCTTTAAATAAGAAATACTCCCAGAATTTATAGTCTTCACCACAACCCAAACCATCATGATTCTATGCCTTTAAAGGATGATGCTAATGTGCTGTCTCCCCAGGGCATTTTCTGTAAAAGACTGTTTTGCAGGTGAGCGAGATAGAGGTCATAGAACCATAGAATGATTTGGGTTGGAAGGGACCTTAAAGACCATCCAGTTCCAACCCCCCTGCCATGGGCAGGGACACCTTCCACTAGACCAGGTTGCTCAAAGCCTCATCCAGCCTGGCCTTGAACACTTCCAGGGATGGGGCATCCACAGCTTCTCTGGGCAACCTGTTCCAGTGCCTCACCACCCTCCCTTGACCTGCTGGCCGCACTTCTCCTGATACAGCCCAGGATACAGTTGGCTTTCTGGGCTGCCAGCGCACACTGCCGGCTCATGTTCAGTTTTTCATCCACCAGTACCCCCATGTCCTTCTCCTTGGGGAGAGGTCAAAAGACACTGTGCTGTGGTCTATTTTCTGTCTGTCCAAGACACTGCTGTGGTTGCCTTCCCTGCTTTTGAGCCCCCTGCTGTGTGGCTGAGCTGCTGGTGGAGCCGTGGCTGAACCGGTGTGGCATGAGGAGCATCACCATCACCATCAGTGGCCGGTGGGACTTTCTAGGGCCCTGGGCTGCTGCCCAGCTTCTGCTGTCTCCAGCTGCTGAGGCCAAGCTTTGAGCTTGGCTCCTACCTGCACATCTGTGCTTTTATCACCACTTTTGTGTATGGAAAAAAAGGAAAAAGACCATTGGTTTAGACCAAGTGTGAACAGATAAAAAGGGATGTCCTCATGAATTGCTTCCAGAATGGTCACAAGCCCCTAGTAAGAACAAAGAAATACATGAATTAGGATAATACTCTGAACGTACTTATCTTCATATATTTTTTTATTGTTGTTTTATTTCACGGATGTTTTAATTAAAAGCAAGCTGTGGTAATAATAGATAAGGTTGATCTAAACAAGCATGCATGTAAACCTGTAAAATCTAATTTGGTGCATAAATTTTCCACGTATGGCACATGTCCAAAGTAAGTGTTTTATAAGAGAGACCAAGGAGTTTTATGGAGCATGATAGTATAAATACACATAATGCTGTATATATACCATACAAAAGGCACTATTGGTATCTGTTTAAAGGAAGACAGTGTGACAGACCTCTAGGAGCCATGAAGTCTACCTAGTGGTACTATGCATCTCAACAACAATTGCCTAATGGATGTGCTGATGCCAAAAGAACCCTTTGGGTCTTTCTGAGAAGAATACATACATAAGCTTCCATGAAAACTGTCATCCTTTTCGCTCATTTATACTAAGGAAATACCAACAAAACGCTGTGTTTAAATAGCTGTAAGGATCTGATATAAATCAACAATAGCCAGGAAATTTAAGAAAGCCAAAGCCTGACACTCCCTCTTGAGCACATTAAACCCTGTTTTTGTAAAGCGGGTTAGAAGCCTCGGGTATCCCACCTCATTTTCAGTTCTTGATTTATGTCAGACTCCATGGGAAAAGCACCAGCAATAACAGAAGCTTCCACCTCAGACCTTGCACGGCAAGAGTTCAGTTGAAATCACCCGAAGTGACATGAGCTTTACATAAAACACCAGTAACTTTTTGGCCTGAGACACCATCGCCCAGTGGCTGAGACCGAGTCCCCACTCTACCCTGTGGCTCTCGCTGGCACCCCGCGCTGGTACAGACGCGATGCCTTGCGGAAGGGAGGGAGGGAGGCTGCATACAGACTAGCGGAGCAGCAATCCAAAGCCTGCAGGACATTTTCCATGCTGGCTGGGGTGATTTCAGAGAGGCATCACTGCCTGTGTGGCTGCTGCCAGGCCCTTAGGCTCCAGCGGTCCCCTAAGCTGGCTGGTACTGCAGCGCAGACCCCTCTGTGCACACACGCTGCTGGGAGAGGACCCTGATGCCCGATTTTTATGTATTTCAGTACCTACATATTGGCATATGTAATGCCAATGTGCAGTTGCAATCTTTACCCTGATGCTACCCAGAAAGCGAAATCATTCTAAGACCCACTGGTTTTCCGTTTTAGATTAAGGCAAGTTAAAAATGTTTTGTTCCAATGCAGGATTAGTAGAATCAGGAGGATTAGAATAAGGCCTTTTATTGTCCTTTTTTTTCCCTTCTCTCCTATTGCAGTGATAACTGCTTGGCATCAAGCCCCAGCATCTTCTTTGGACCCATGGAGAAGTAAGCAGGCATCTTCCCCAAAGCCTCCTGGGCACCTCTAACTCCAGCAGCCTTCTCCTACCCCTGCAGCAGCTGATCCCATCCTATCCCTGTAATCCCAGGGTCCTATCCCTGTCACCCCTGGGCCCTGGGGATTCTTCCTGGATGGAGGCAAAGCTGTCGCACCCTCTGCAGATGCGGGAACATCCTGGGAAACAGAGAGGTGGGCTAGGTGCTGAGGAATCACATGGTCTGAATGAAAGCCCCGGCTCGCTTCGTAATTCTAGTTAACAACGTTGATTCACAGTGAAACGATTTGGTGAAAAGAAAAACAAAAAAGACTTCCTTGTAAGAAGATTTCTTTTTCTTGTCAACTTTCACACAGTCAAAGGAAGAAATTCCCTAGGCAATTAGAGCTTCTAACATTACAGGCACACGGTTTGTTTTGAGAAAACAAACACATGTCAGCATTTTTAGAAGTTATTTTTTCAACCTTTAGACACGTTGGCAAGGCATCGATTCAGTGGGTTTTTTTACATGAAGGCATATAGACAGGAAAGCGCAGTACCAGCTGCGAGCGCAATATGCCACTGGTCTGTTAATGATAGAGAGCAACAATGCGAAGGAGCCATAAACCAGACAAAGCCAAAGGAGGAGAGAAGGCATCCACGGAAGTGGGTGTGTGGCAGCTACCCAATTATTGGAGATTTCCCTGGGACTAAGTATCTAAAGTCATTAGTGAAAAAGCAGCATTGGTTAGGGACATCTGCACAGCTGTGAGTAGCTGAGGGGGTTTTTGTGGGGGATTTTTTTTCCCCAAGTCTTGCTTTCCATAGTGGTAGCAGTATAAAAATAAACTAAAATCAGTTTACAGGGAAATGTATAAATGCAGTATGATAATGGCTCCCCTCTTGTGGCTTGCACCCTCTGCCTATTAAATATTAGCCCTGAATTTTCATAACTCAACAAAGATAACAGTATTTAAAAAGAAATGTGATCATTTAAAGCTTTTATCTTAAAATTCTGCCCTCATTCATGCTAAGTAGCTTCTTTGACTTAAATCTGTTTGTTTTAGCACAGTGAGTTGCACTTGTAGCTATCAGCGGAAAACATGAGATAATTTTTATTAAAATAAAAATCTCAGTGTTCCTATACATGTGTTTGAAGAGTGTGAAAGATACAGCATGTGCAATATTATTTTCAGTCAGCTTGGTGAATTTGCGTTGAACAGGTGAAACAGAAAACAAAAAAATAGAGTTTGAAAAAGGAGAGGAGAGGAGAGGAGAGGAGTGTGGAGGGAGGAGAGGAGAGGAGAGGAGAGGAGTGGAGAGAATTTCATAAATCCATGCTAGAGGCAGAAGCTCTCAATTTCATATCATTTTCCCTCGATGAAGTGTATCTGTGACGTGCAGAGTCCATAGCGGAGGTATTTCCCAAACTCGGCCCCTGACCTTGCAGCTGGACCCTGTCCCGGCACAGCCTCCCGCTGGCCCCAGCAGACTTCAGACAAGCCCAGATGGTTGCACATACAGATGTGATAAATTGACCGGTGACCTAGATAAGACATGTTTCCTAACCCAAAGAGCTGACAATTTTAAGGGCACATTACTGCCTCCCCTCCACAGGAGAAACTTGCCCCAGAAGGCCATCTCTGCGTGGGACAGCCATGGTTTTGGAGGACGGCAGGGGCTGTCACCCAGCGGCATTGATTCTGCATGGCAGCTCTGTGAACTTGGCAAAGAACTGGAGGGAAAATATGGAGAGAAGATGAATCTGTTCAGCACTAAGCATGTTTATTTTAACTTCTCTGAAGCTTCTGAAAAATCACCGAGCAAAACTCCAGGGTATAAATCAAAGTGAGAGAGAGAAAGAAAAAGGGCAAGTGAAAGAAAGTCGTTCCTTTGACTGGCAATGAAAGATTACTCAGGATCCGTAACTTTGTTTACCTAGCTCAGCTTTAAGATCACCATCCCAAAACCCTGGAAAGAAACCCGCGTTAAAAACCAAAAACTGAACTAAAAAACCCAGTGTTCACAGGAAAATGACTTGTGGAACGACAAGTGGAAGTTTGGGGTTTGCCACCTATGCTCACGCAGCTATCTTTTCTTTACCATTAAATGCGTGTTTTACGGAATTCCAAGCTTTCTCTACTAAGAGTTTAAATTACAGAATAAAGGCTAAAATGATGAACATACAGATAGCTATCTATTTTTTTTTCCCTCTCTTCAGTTTCGTGTCCTTCAGCTACGCCTTAGCGCAGCCCGATTTACAGTATAAGGCCGGAAAGTCAGTACTAGGCACGCAGTTACAATAAGTACTGTTCTCACTTGTTCACTGTAAGCTCCCTATTTCCTTCTTAAAAGTTGTTTTCAAAAGGATCTGCTTGCGTAATTGTGCAGCAGTAGCAAGCCTTGGTAGCCTCAATCCCCAGGAATGTTTTCAATGACCTCTTCCTGCCCAGTTTTTCCATGAGGGAGAGAGAGAACCGTTGGGAAAGGGGGAGCCGACAGTGTTACCAGAGGGTAAATGACTAGACAGATGCAGAACAGAGATTAGGGTTTTAGGGGTAAAAAAAAAAAAATTGGTTTTGTTCTTTTTTTTCTCCGTGGTGTTATGGCCTCTTTTAAAAAACGTCCCCTCGTTTTAACATTTCTCGTCCTTTTGGTTGGCAGGGGCCTTCCAGCAGCAAAGCAGACCCTAATTTTAGAGGTGAGGATGTTAAAGCAGAGGAACGGGCGCGTTTCACCCACACAACGACTGCCAGCCTCCAACCCAGGCTGGGGGTCAGTCCTGGCTACGGAGGGGCTGTGCGGCTGTGCAGTGACAGCACGAGCCAACACGGCCCTTTGCAGGGCAGATAAGTGCAAACTTGGGGGGGTGGGGTGGGGTGGGGCAGTAGCCAAAGCATCAAAAATGAGACGTCTGCTCCTGCGGGGAGCCGAGCTCACTAATGTGAAGTACATACCTGTGCCTCATGTGTGGCAAATCAAGACTTGTTTGTTTTACAGTATCAGTTTTGGTTATGGAGAACTCTTCGAAAACCTAAGGGCAAAACGACCTTGAGAAGTTCACATTATTAAGAATTAATTATTACCCTCTGACAGACCCCATTTATCACCATGAAAACCAGATACATTAATTAGGGCACTTCTGGCATCGGAGCAAACCTGTTCCCTTCATGTGAGATTTTGTTTTAGATTTTGTTCCCAGAGGGAGCCCAGGAATTCTTAAATGTACCAAAGAGCAGTTTAAAGATTTTCCACTACGATGACTTTAAAAGTACTTTGCTTTTTTTTTTTTTAGTCCCTGAATCAAGCTCCATAATAACCTCCATAATCAAAGAATTATCTTCGCTAGTGGCAGACAACATTAATAATCAGAGTTTCGGTTTTTAACCCTGCCTGTCACCCACAGCGCTGACACTGAGGACCACAGGGTAGATTATTCAGCAATTAACATTATGTGATGTTGCTGAATGCAGCATATTTCCTGGAGCTTCAAAACATGCCACGCTGTGGCAATGCGGAGTACGCAGCTTTCAAAGTTTGGATTAAATCTAAGTGAAAGTCTCCCATGACTCGTTCAACTTCTGCCATTACCTTGCGTATTATGACAACGGTGTAATGCAAGGCAGGGATTTAAAAGGACAAGAACGTAAATCTTTCTTTGAGATTGATGACATTTAGCTCGTTGCCTGTGCGCCAAGAGGACAGAGGGAGCTTGATGTGTTGTAATGTCCCACCTTACTCCTAGTAGGAATGCAAAATGAAAACTTTACACTTGTATCAAACCCTGTATTGCTCTCCAGGACAAAATTTCCAACCGGATTAAGACCTGAAAATTTGGTCCCACAGGGAAGAACTCAGTAGTCCTCAGTAACATCCTGAGGAGCCCTTACCACTTTGTTAGCCACAATCAGCTGCAAAGTCCCCACCATCGCTTTGGTCGCTTTTGTCCCCAGGTGAGAAAAAAAATCCATGCAAATACAATGCCCCAGTGCTCCATACTCTTAACTATTCACCCCAAATGGTCTGCCTCTTTAAATGAAGCACAGGCTGGAACATGCTATCTGCTTCTCAGAAAGCCGAAGGTGGATGCGTGCCAGGGATTTGTGCAGCTTCCTGGCTTTGCTGATAAAGAAGGGCCACTGCGAGGTAAACCTCTGCTCTCTCCCAACACGTTTCCTCTGCGGCTGCCCAGAAACAAGGGACACGAGAAGAGTAGCAAAACATGGAGACCACGGCACCAGAGCCAGCTGCCTGCGCAGGAGGAGGCCTCGCAAGAGTTCGCGCGCTTCTACATTTAGAAATGTGAGCTTGGAGCCCGAGCATTCGCATCAGCGGGTGGAAAGTATGAGAAAGCACATCCAATGCTGAAAGTTAATGATAGCATTTGACCACGTTAACCAGTAAATGACAAGGCAGGGTCACGGGAGTTAATTATTCAAGTAAGTGACTGCTAAAAGAAATGTTTAAGAAACACTGGTGGCTTGCACTGACTACAGTGGAAAGTGACAAATCATTTCGAAGTTTAACCTTGACAGCTCTAAGCAGACCCTTCTTGCTCTTCTTCTGGTTTTGTTTTTTAAATCAATATTGTCTACCTCACAGGCAGAACATTAAAGGTTTCGCAGCAAAACACACCCTAGCTGGTTAGAAGGGCGCCTGTGATGTGCAGACAAGCTACAGGGGAGAAGCAGGCTTAGAGGCGCTCAGCTTTGGGAGGAGGGGGCTCTCGCCTCAACTCACGACCGCCCGCGTGATGCAGGGCCTCTCTCCTTGCCTCTCAGTACTCGTGTATTTAGGTTATAATAACCTCTTTGGGGCAAACTCTACCTTGTTTGTTCAGTGCCAAGCACAATCGGGCCTTGCTCGATGCTGATGTCCCTCGGCGCTGCCACAACATAAACACTAACGAAGAGAGACTGCTCGTACCTGCATAGCCCCAACTGAATCCACCACTTACAGAATTTCATTATTTTTTTGGTGCCCGGATAATTCGAAAAATTCCCAGGCAAAATACAATTACTGCCCTGCCATAACGGCTAAGCTTCTGCGGGACATAGCTGCATAATTTTAAGAGCCAAACATTCCACTAGGTCTCTTTGTTTCAGCAGTCAAATACCAGAGAGGAAGGTAATACTGGCCATGTATTTTTCTTCTTATGTATTCTGAACTGTTTTACAGCTTCTAATACTGATCCATGAGTCTAGAATACAAAAAAAAAAAAAAAAAGGCAAGTATAAACTAACATAACACTATGACATATATACAGCACTTCTCATCCCAAGTGTGCCTAAATCAGACATACAGTTGTCACTTGACCTCTCAGGGAAGTGCAGCTATTTCCAGACTGGGACAAAGCATGTGTTTAATAATCAATATTTGAAGTTTGGACAGGAATAATTTTTCCCACTTACAGCTCTGGTAAAGATAAAGTAAAAAATAAAAACATGTTTAATGCATATACACGTATTAAGATACTGAAACTAAAAGGAAAACAGACTTGGAGAAGTTGAATATGAACAATATATTACGGAAGGTAAAAAATTAAATTTGAGGTGGAAGATGAAAGGGCAACTAAGAGAAAACTATTTTTTTTTTCCTGAATAAAAATGCATTTGAGGTCATAATTTGGCAATTGAGAAGCTTGGCTTTAACTTTATCTGAAAACCAGAACCCTCAGCGTTACTTGTGCCCGTGGCTGGGGTGGGCGCTGCACTGGAATATAACCTTTGGGAATACGTCAAAGGGAAGTTGGCAAAATCCTCAGTAGGGAGAAAAAATAATTCTTCAAGAGTAATTTATTCTTGATGGGCAACATGAAATCACAGAGGTTGTGGGAGCTTCCTATTCTTTCTGCTCATGTTGTAGGGCTGCTAGAGAGGTTATCTTACTGGGTTCCCAGTGAGAAAAGGAAGCCCACTGTAAGATGGGTCAACATGTAGGCGTGGTCAGCCCTCCGTTCAATGTTGCCTTGCGTCTGTTGGCCAACATGGCTCGTCAGCAACAATCCACAGTCCCCCGGGGTATATACTATAGTGATTACCCTTGTCACAAGTTTAAGTTCTCCTGCTCAGGGTGTCATTGTCCCTGGAACAGCTTTCAAACAGCTGGCATAATCTAGAAATGGGCTTTCCTTCCTGCTAGCCCACCTTTGTGAGTACAGTTGCCACCTCTGCAAACGAACATGCGCAGCTGGGAGACAGAACATTCAGGCTGGGCTCGAGGGCAGTCTCCGGTAGCAGTCCTCATCCTCCTAACAGGGGCCGTGCAAGCTAAAATTCAGAATAAGCAAGTCAACAGCGATGTTCACTTGGATAATCAGAGGACTTGTAAAACTGGGTGACCACAGAGCTTGCTTGTCAGTGAACACTGATATATGACCCATGCTACCAGAATACATGAGAAGAGAAAGTCCACGACCACGCTTGCGAGTGAATGCCATTTTATGTATCAATGGAGCAGTCCCAAACGTCACAGGGAACTCTCAGTGGCCTGGGGGAAGGAATCTCAGCCATGGCTAGGAAAAATATACTTGGGCAGCAGGGAAAGGTTAATGGGAAGCAGGAGGCATAAGTATGAAGAGAACCTTTGGTGCGACTCATACCTGAGAAGAAACATAAGAGAACATGAAAATTTTAAAATTTATCATTACAAACAATCCAGTGCCCAGTCAGCCTACAGTAAGGGTAAACTTGAAAGATAAGCATGTATATTAAAGACTGCAGACAGCAGAGGTTTGGGTTTCAAGTCCCATTGCTCCAGTCAAGCACAGTTTACTCTCCTGCAGTATTTGGACCGAGACAGAGGGACGCAGTAAAGGCGGTGTGGGTGGTTCATAGTGTTCGCTTTCCTTTGACCTGGGAAGCTAGCAAGCCACAACAGTTCTTTTCTTGTAGACTTTCTGTTGCTTTAAGCATGAATGTCCCTTTTGTCCTCTAACAATCCCATTTTTTCTGTTTAGGAAGACAGTCTTTGACCCTTTCCTGGACTAGGAATGGAAGCCAACTGAAGCAGCAGGATGCTGTTCTTCCAGAACTACTTTGTGGTGCTCTCTCTCTGTTGATGCCATTGCTGGCATCAGGCAAGCCAGGGTGTTTCCAAGCTACTTTGCTAATCTGCCTTCATCAACCTGTACCAATAGTGATAACCACTGATTGACATGTTTTTTTTACATTCTTCTCTGCACCATCCTTGCACTCATTCCCCAGGAATAATATCAGCAGGTGGTTATAGACCTTCAGCTCAATGTTGCGTGTCCAAGAGCAGGCAGATGGGATGAAGAGAGGCCCTGCACCATCCTCCCTTGATGCCAGCTTGCTTATTTTCCTGAATATCTTTACGGGGAAGCTTTCAGTCAGTTTTGAGTTTGCCTTCCTTCTGTAAGCTTACCAGCTTTAGATAATGGGGCAGTGACACATACTGTCAGGAAAGTGTTGGTACTTAGATGTGCCTGAGCTCCCTCTATAGTCGTTGGACATGATTCAGAGGCAACAGTCACGTATTTAGTGCATTTTTAGGGAGTGCAAAACATCCACAGTTCTGCCTACCTGTCTACCCTCCAGCTGCTGCTGTGGGTCAATCTGGGTCACATCTACCACCTCCACATGGACATCCTGTGTACCGTAAGTGATCTCAAATGGCAAGGAGATCCTTATCTGTGGACAAATAAATGAAGTTCCTATCTCACATCATGTAGCTCCATCTGTATTTACTGGTAAGAAAAAGATGTCTGTTTATCTCACCTGTCTGAGAATGGGCTGGTGTGCCCCCTGGGGATTCATGTTTCTATCCATTGATTTCCTAGGAATTTAGGTGAGTAGATGAGGTGTGATGACTTATTTTTCGATGGCTATAGTGAGGTGAAATGAATCCCATCCATACATGGATGTTCCACATGATTAATGTTGGAACAGTAAGCACCTTGCACTTTGCTCTTAAATATCATAATAATTTTGGTTGGATTTAATGTGTTTTAAAAAGTGTTCCTGCTTTTATTAAATTGATCCTGGTTAATTCTAATTTAATAAATTTTAGAATAGGCTTTAAAGGGTAATGATTTACCCATCTATGTTCAAAAAATCAGAAATATCAGACAGCAAACCAGCAAACTCCTACAGAATTTGGAACATGCATTTGAGAAGTGATTTCAAATCCCTATGCAAGTCAAATAAAGAGAGAAGTATGTACAAGACATACTGCTATATTGTGACAAACCATAAAGAAGCTTTCAGCTATATAGCATCTTGACAGGCTGTTCAAAATCAAGTGTTTAACCTCACTCTTTACTATGATAATCAGGTTTCCTTCTTTGCTTCGCACATACATTGTGCCGTATTTAACACACAAAGGAAAAAAAAGGTAATATTTTCTTTACTGAGAGCCAACTTTGTCGTGATGCACTCCATTACTCTTCTTGTCTTTTATCATAAGAAAAGCATCCTGTACTTGCTTGTATAGCAAACAGATCTTTCCTAGCAGTAGTCCTGATATCCGGAAGAAAACTATATACGGCTGGAGTCTTCTGGAGTCTTGCCCCTCAGGAATAACTGCTAGTGTGTTAATCTGCCAAAAAAAAAAAAAAAAAAAAAAGAACCAAGAAAAAAAACCCTCAAACATAACATTTTTTCCTTAAGTCCTGTCTCTCCAGAAGATATGGGCTTTACTTACTTCCTCTGAGCAGTCAGTGTTCACGTTAGTGACACAACTTCACTAATCCATTCAGGCTTATAAAACTCCACACCAGTACTCAGAAAGTACTCATAGCCTCAGAAGCAGAAGTCAGGGCATATCTCTGTCATAAACACCACCTTTTTTTGCAGTGTTCATGCCACAGATTTAGTTATTCATTACTCAGTCACACCCAGCATGGTAGTCTTTCTGGACAATACATACCTGCCAGACCTGGTGAGTTTCATGCATTATCTGTATCATCTGCTTTTTGTAGATTGTCTTATTCTTATCACTATTCGAACAGCTGCTACCGTTACGGAATTTCTCCTGGTATATCCCACTCAGCTTCTGTGTCTTGAAAGACTTCTGCTCATCTGCTAAGGAGCTGCGTGCGAGATGCTAGAAAGAGTGAGGAGGTGCAGGGAAATACCTAAAATGTCTGAAAAAAGCCCAAGAAAAATTGAATTCTAGCAGATAAAATGAAGGCACTTGTGCAAACATGGCTTTGAGTTCTCATCATTCTTGTAGTGTGCTACTGGTATTGCACAGCTCGTTACAAAAATGCCTGAGACAGGGCACTGAGAGGAAGCTGCGTCCAGCTCTGAGGCCCTCAACATCAGAAGGATATTGACCACTTGGAGCGAGTCCAGAAGAGGCCACAAAGATGCTCAGAGGGCTGGAGCACCTCTGCTATGGGGACAGGCTGAGAGAGTTGGGCTTGTTCAGCCTGGAGAAGAGAAGGCTCCGGGGAGACCTTATAGCACCTTCAGGTACCTGAAGGGTCTACAAGGAAGCTGTTGGGGGACTTTTTACAAGGGCTTGTAGTGACAGGACAAGGGATAACTGGTTTAAATAGAAAGCGGAGAGAATTAGATTGGATATCAGGAAAAAATTCTTCCTGGAGAGGGTGGTGAGGCAGTGGAACAGGTTGCCCAGAGAAACTGTGGATGCCCCATCCCTGGAAGTGTTCAAGGCCAGGCTGGATGAGGCTTTGAGCAACCTGGTCTAGTGGAAGGTGTCCCTGCCCATGGCAGGGGGGTTGGAACTAGATGATCTTTAAGGTCCCTTCCAACCCAAACCATTCTATGATTCTATGATTCTAAGAAGTGAATGGTGATACTTGTCCAAAGTGTCTTGGACTTTTTGTGAAGATGCATGTTGTGGCCACAGGCAGCATGTGCACTGTCTGCACCAGTGCTGGTGGCTGCATGCTACCAGTACAAATGCCAGGGTAGAGAAATGTACTGAGTTGTTTTCTGTTATTTTTGTTCTTCTGAGTTAAGGAAATAAAGGACCTGGGACTACTTCCAGTGACTAAAATGACAGCGAGAATCAGGAACATATTAAGCCGATAGACACACTGATGACGATTATAATTCCTTTCAGAACCATCTGTTGTACTACACCTAAGATCAAGGGGTAGCCTACGGAGATAATAAAAAACAGGAAAAGCAAGTGAAATATTTGGGGCTAATTACATGCTGAATGTGTCAACTACAGAAATACTAGGCCAAATTTTCAACAGTATTGCTACACATTGGTTTTGTGACATATTTCAGCATTCCTCTAGTTCAATTGTCTTCAAATCACTGTATTTCTGAGTAGATAGCAGCCTGTATGCTCAAATTCAGTGAATGTACCAGTGTAACACAGGGAAGTGATTTTTTTTTTACTTCAGTTGATCACCAATTTACACAGGTACCCTACACTATTTATCCTTTTGGAAAAAAAAAAGTCTAAAAATAGCCATTACGAGCAATAGGAACTCTGGATGAAGGGACCAACTTAAAGAAATTCTGAAAATGAATGCGTCTTTCAAAAGCACCTCTGCTATTCAAAGGTCAGGCACATGCTGCTCTTGCCTTGCTTCTTAATAATGAAGCAGTAAGCTTGTTTCATGGTAACAATAATAGCCCCTGTAGCAAATTCAGTCCAGAACTCTACATACAGCAACACTGACATCTGACGACACTTGTGACAGGTTATTATGGTCCTCCATCACCCAAGTGCAGTAAAAATTCAAGGCTGTAATAAAAAAGAACCTGGCCATCAAACCAGCCTGTAGTTTCCCCGCCTCGCGCCCAACTGTTGCAACATTCATGTACACAGGTCACCAGACATGACTTTGTGATGGTATTAATGACATCTCCTGTGTCATTAAAGGCAGTACCATGAGTTAACAACACATAGGATGTTTTGAAAACCTACTACCTGTGAGCTAGTAGCAACCTTTCACCTTTCATACAGAGACTACTGTCTCAAAGTCTGGCCTAAGTCAACCTGACCAAGAAAATTATTCCAATTTACCTGATTTGAAATAAGTCAGTAGTTTTAGTGAAAACGCCCAGGAGGAAAGTCTTCATTACAAAACCACAGCCAGTCCTAGGACTCTTCTGCATCCTGGGAAAAGGTGAAGGAACTGAATACCCTGAAGAAAGTGGTCATTGGCATCAAGCCGGGGAAAAGCTAAGGACACGGCGTGGTGCTGCTGGTGGTGGGCACATCTGCTGATGGAAAACTTGGCTCTGAGACTTATCAGAGGGACTTACACAAAATCCATTCAATAAGATACTGATTTGGAGGTCAAAAAAAGTACTTTCTCCTGCTAAGGAGGGGAATATAAATATACACAGGAAGGGATGTAAACTACATCCTTGGGTTTTGACTCATTTGCTTAATCACTTTTGCATTCTCAGTCTGCAGAGCATCTGTACAATCCCGTATGCGGTAATAATTTCATGCACAACCTTTAGTAGGCACAGTGCTGTAGAAGTTGAACAAACCTTGTCAATCACCGAACACAGGAAAACCTGTTGGTGGAACAAATTTACTGCATGCTTTAATTGTAGTCAAAGGGGCCTAGCTTTCCCTAGATTTGCATGGTTTGTTGTTCAACTAGAATTTCTTCCATACATCTGAAATTTGCTCCAGGTTATATGATGTTTTGCGGTCCATCACAACATGGCCTATTACCAATTGATACTATGTAATCCACAATGAGAATATGCCCTTAATGCTCCATGACAAATGGAAAGAATTTGGATGTCTTATTTAAAACAGCAGAGGGGAAATGGAATACAGCCCAGCTCTGTAGTTTAAATTTATCCTTTTTGATAAAGCAAAAGGGTTATGCAAGTAAAAGGTATCTGAAGCTAAGTTTTTTCATAAGAGGGAGTCAGCAGCTTAAGCTTTTCTGAGTTGCCTTGCCTTTTTTTTTTTAACTGCTTCCTACCCATACTTATTTCTGCAACAAATCTGCCAGTATCATTTTGGATATGCTATTTTGATATTAAAATAAGCCTTCTGGAAAAGGCTCATTTAGCATTTTAATATTACACCTCTATAGAATTAGAAAAACAGACCAGAAAACCTTACCCGCTTGAAATCAGCGAAAACAGCACTTCTGACTACTCGAGACCGCAGTTGCACCATGTTTTATTTTTCTTTTAACATTCCACAGCATGATAGATGCAATGCCAACACAAAGAAAGGTATATGGTCTCTATTCCAAACAGCAAGCATTGCCAAAGAGAAAGTCTTCTATTATATTTCATGAACTAGTTTCAAACTCTATGGAAATATGTTTTTTAATAAAGGCTATAGGTTTTTTAAATGGTATCCATGGATTTTCTCACTTTAATTACTTTTAAAAATCCATATTCTTTTTTTTCAGGGATCTGCTTATTAATATTAACATTACAGTGTTGATACTTTTTGGTTCAGACTTGTTTGTAAGTAGTTCAGTGTGACAGTACTGTAGGAGAGTAACTAATTATAATTTTAAATGCATCCAAATATTTTGAAAAAGAAATAAATAGATTTGATTACTGCTTATGATCTACTTAACACATGCATAAGTAGATGTTTAAATACTTTACATTTGCAACTAGAATTGAGCCTTTTAATTCTACCTGCAGCTGGGTTACAAACTGAGTAAGTGACAGGTGTTCTGGTTTCAGTGACTCATTTCTCAGCTTCCTCAGGGTCAGTTAAGCCACCAAATATTTCTCAGATGTGCCTTACAGAATATAGGGTCTCAAATCAAAACACTATCATTGTGGAATGCCTCATGTTGAGATTCACCTTTCTCTTATTTGAAGATTTTTCTTCTGGATCAGTGGCTGCTGTTCTGGAATGGCCAATGTCTGATACTAAACAGGCACAAAAAATTCTCATTTTCTTTCACCAAAATTTGCCCTTGTTTACCTGATGCTGCACAATGCATTTTAATTAAGAGGTTTTAGGGACATGACGTGAGATGGAGCCTGCAAACTATTCTATGTACATCTGTGCTTTCCAGTTCTTCTTTCTTCCCCTTCTTCTCCCACCATGTAAGACAGACTGCATTGCATCAGTGCAGTGGCACATGACCAACAGTGCTACCTTTAGCTGTTTGTACTAATCATTCCCTGAATGATGGGAAATATACCTACTTTGGAAGCAAAATATGATGCACTTTCCTTTTATTCTTTTTCCTGCCTGAATGAGCCAGAGACAAGAACTGAAAACCAACTCCAGGGATCTTGTATGACTCCACAAACCATTGCCATTCAAGTTAATAGTCACTGGTAAAGCTGGGATTATTTGTAGTCATATAAATTCATCTTTGCTTACTAAAGTTTCAATTATTGCATTTTGAGGCAGGTTTTCGTGGTATCACAATACAGTTGAAGGAATGTGAAGATCATAATCAACTGGAAGACATAACATTGAGTGACAACCAAAACCAACTCAAAATCAATATGAAACATGGTTACTTCATGGGACCAAAACAGTAACTGTAAGAGAGTGTTCTTCACTGAAGAGATGTATTCCTAGATGGTTTTGGCCCCTATGCTGTTCAAATTGTTATCACAGACCCCTGAAGAGAAGAGAAGAACATTGCTTCTAAAGTCTGTAGAAGACTAAAAGATTAGGGGAGTGACCAGCCAGTATCATGGAGAGCTTTGTACAGCTTGGCAAATAGTTTAATAAAACTACTTGTATTTCAACATGGTGACAGGAAAACTCATTCAACTACAAATAATGGGGGAAGAAATGAATCTGAAGAGGCTTGCGAGAAATAAATCAGGTGAACCGGCTCTCCCATGGCAATGCAATGCTTACATGTAACCCAGGAATTTATACTCAGGAAGTGTAGGAAGGTTGCACGCTGCTGTGTGTCATCCTGCTGGAATAGTAAGCCCAGCACTGGCGTCTACAATTTGATAAGGATTTTGAAAAATCAAAGACATTGCAGGCAAGGTCCTCAAGGATGATTAAAATAGAAATGCTTGCTCATGGAACTCATGGAATAAACTACTTCAGACATTGAAGACAGAGGTGAAAAATTACCTACTTGGAAAACAGGAATGCAGTAATAATGGTCTCTCTGATCTCACAAATAAAGGTGTGATATTCTGAAGGCTCAGAAGAGCTGTTTTCACTGATTTCAGAAGGTCAGGATTTTCTGTTCCATGGGAGTGGCAGAGATATGGTCAGAATTAAAAGTGATGATAGGATTGAAATTTTATCATTTTTGGGGTCTTCATGAAGAGGCCCCCATCCCTTACGACGACTGGTGACTTTCATGCATGATGTAGTTAACTATGGTGAGAAGAACGTGGTTCTTCCAACTTCGAAGAAGAAAAGCCTTATGAGCAGGATATTATATTGCAACTTGGACACTTCTTACAGAAGCACAGGTAGAGCATCTCAGCTGGATGCTGAAATGGGTTAAATCATAGGAATTTTTGAAGTCAGACCATTCAAAGAAACCAAAATGAGACTGAGGCCTTAAAACATAAAATGCTAAATATATTTGTCATGTACACCAAGTCTCCATTGGAGAAACAAGCCCAACACGTGGAGGGTTTCTTTGTGTCAGTCAGCAGTGTCAGGTTGAGATAACAGACCAGTGACCATCAGGCATATGCGAGGCCACCGGCCAGGTGCGAGGTCAGTCCAGGATGGCCAAGCAACACTCAGGGCAGAGGGACCCCTCCAGCCATTCTCAGGGCAAGGCTGGGTGCCCAGGGCTGAGCTGAAATGGGGCCCCTGGGCCATGGGCAGGTTGTGGGGAGAGGTCCCAGGCAAGGTTCATCAAGGCCAGCAAGGCCCTTTGGGGCCTGGACAGAAGCTTCCTAAAGCTCAGCAATTAACATTTGGTTTGGTTTATGACAGAGACCTTCTCAGGAAAGATGTCCTCAGCATGATGGCATTTTCGGGCAAGACTGCTAATCCGTATCACCATTTGTGAAAAGGGTCACCCATCCTTTCACAGTATGTATGAAGAGTGATGTTCTCATACAAGCATGACATTGACTTCTGAGGCCATTATTCCCTGATGCGTAGCATCGTTGTATGAAGTGATGGCAGCTCTTGGGTCATGAGATCACACCAGGCTTTTTATCCTGCTATACTCCTTTCTTTATACAGCAGACGTCAGGTTTTAACAATTTTCGGCATCCTGTCAAGTAAAATGTCAGTGGATGACAACCTAAATTTAATCACTGCCCTTCTGTAATTTAATCTAAATACAGATCAGTCTGATTCTGCAGGTTATTTTACAGTGCTTTGTTATTTTGATATTGTTTTCTAACAACACTTTAGATTTGTGATAACAGGGACTGGCAGTTACATGACTCCACTCCCCACAAAACTCTTTATCTACTCATTCTTGTGGCTTGCGTTTCATTCTTTCTACACAAGAAAATAATTTGTTATGCCTAATTGCCTTCTTAGTTGCAATATTTTCTAGTAAAGCTATCTTAAGTAAGTGAAAATAGCAAGCTAGGACAAATATTAGTCTTCTTCAGCCAGCATAAACAAACCTGTGCCTACCTTGCTCCAGGGGTCCAACAGTTTCTGTGGTGCCAATACAATCTCTTTCATTTGACTTGGCCTGTATTTTTGGCATACACAACAAACTCAAAAACACTTCCTTTTCATTTCTTAAATTTCCAATACATAAGTTCCCTTTTTGTAGCTTTTGAAGTATTTTTTGTGCAATGTTTTGGAAGGAGTATATTAGTGTATTTAGAGAAAATCTCATCTCGTATTGTGAGGACTATCCATAAACCAATAGGAAGAGCTGGGA
>NW_010240999.1:0-14814 GCF_000690775.1 Eurypyga helias | reverse complement strand
TATTATTATATTTTTAATTTAGATATTGTAATACAACAGTAGTATTAGTGCTTTCCTCTGCACCTAACCTCCACCAGCAAACCAAATTGCACCTGAGATCGGACAGTTTTTGATATGTTTTCTTTATCAGGTCGACACCTAGTCTGCCTTTAGACTTTGCTCAGTTGCACCTTTGCCAAACCTCCATGCCAGGGATGTCTGACCTTTTGCATCAGGGCATGATACCTGTTCTGGAAACCTCTGCCGTTTGCTCTCTCATGCTACTTCCCTGTGTCTTATGGATGCAATAGCAGCTCACAGGACCAAGTTATCTGGTAATGCGTAAATGTCTTTCACGGATGTTAAAACTACTTTTGGGGCCAGATTAAGCTGTCAGTTGCTGGGCCCTGTCATTAGGAATGTGCCAACTGATGCATTTTTCCCCAGATGTGAATTTAATCTGATATCAAATATGTATAGCTGAAAAAAAGGTGTATCTTCTCCAAGGTGTAGAAAGGGTGTTTGTGAAGTGCTTTTGGCAATGGCAAGAAGGGGTTTATGGTTAGCTTCCGTCCACACCTCATAAATAGCAGTCTCACCAATAAAGACAAAAACTTGCTGCGCCAAATCACTAAAGCCAGAGAGCCCCTCTGCATTTGCTCTCATCACCATTCTGCCTTTGCTAGCCTCTCTGCAGCAGTGATCTCTAGTCTCGACAATACAGTTATGACAAACGTGATTCAAAAAGGGAAAATACCTTCCGGGTGTTAAGGCAGGTGGGTGATGGCCTCAGCTGTGCTTTCATTTCCCTGTATATATTGTTGGGTTAGCTTCTTAATGAGGTATGCTATTTCCACCATATGAAATTTACATTTCTTGTTTCTTTTTACTTTATTCTGGAAGCTCTGACTCTTTTCAAAGCTGCCAGGAGTCACTTGTCAACCTACTGTTTTTCTCACATTGAAATTTCATCTAAGTATATACCTTAACAACCTCTAGACTGTCAGAAAGGTGTATTTTCATGCGAAACTTCTGTTAAAAACAACTCAGATGCTGGTCCTCACAAACAGTGTTTTCCAATAGGAAGGAAAATGGTCAAAACTACTTTTTTTTTTTTTTGTATCAAGTGCACAAAAATATTTCCAACTCTTCTCTACAGAAATGTATACCCTAATTTGTGATGGAAAACTTTACAGATATCATTGTTTTGGACCTATAGAGAAATGAGAGATTCTATGCTTTTTTCCACAGTGCTTCCCACTGTGGCCAGGAAGTTGCACCCATGCTCCCAGTTGTTTCACTTGCTTTCTTCCTGCAGAGCAGTAACTCTGCCCTGTTCCAAAACACCCTGAGTTTCCGGGTGAAGTGTGTTCTCCCAAGAATTTGAACCTGAGGGCGTACGAGAGTGGCAAAAGGAAGTCAGTGTGGTTTTCTCACCTATGTTCTGAAACCCACTGGGATCTTCCAAAGGCCTTGGAAGACCTACCCCAATGCTTTTGTCCTTTTCTTTCCAACCTCCTCTCTTTATGAATCTTAAGTCCTACACCTGAATTGTGTGCTGCTCATTTAAGTTACCCCTTCACTTAGCCCCTCAGCCCTGTAACTCAACCCCTCAACTCCCCTTCTCACACAACAGAATAACTGGCTAAAAGCGCAAGACTCTCCTGGTGGGTTCAAGACTTCGACTTGTCAAATCCAGCAAAGCTTGCTGCAGTTGTTGCACAGTTTTCCTGTGCCTCCACTCCCGCCACCGGCGTGGGGCTGGCTCAAGGGAACGTGAGCGCATGCCTCTGCTGTGCTAAGGCAAAGGCTGACAGCCAGCCTTCAATCAACAGCAGAGGAGGGCTTGAGTAAGATACAACTCCTGTACTGAGGAGGATCGTGCGCGGGCATACGTTTCCTCCTGTCAGTGCTGCGGAAGGGCGATAACCTGTTGTAACAAACAGCTGGGAGGCGGTAACGTTCTTAAAGCACCTGAACTGTTTGCTAAGCGAAGCTGAATGAAAGCTCTTAAATCAGTCACATGTGCTTGCACTTGCGTTTTTCCGTTTTATTCTCGGTTTAAAAATGTATCACTCGTATATTTCCTTTTTATATGGAGTAATATTCTCCTCAAATTTCTACAGTACTTTCATGGTCAGCCTCCTCTACTAATGTTAACTGGAAAGAGGTAAAAACCTGATTCTGAGCCAGCCCCTGTCAGAAGTAAAATTAATTTCCAGCTTCTCTTTCTCCCAGGCACTACTTGTCAATAGAGAACAGCTACTTCAGTCTTTCCTAGTTTTCTTCCACATTCATAGAGCTTTAACTACAGTGGGACTTTTTGCTGGCTGGTCCATTTCTCCCTACAGGAATTTTTTTAGTTAATTTTATTGCTGAAACAACATGTGATTCAGTGGTTACTCAGCACCAAATACTTTGCCAGAGTTCTGCTTCATTCAGCACCCGAACTGTTCAGCACTTGCCACAATCCTCTGTACAGTTCCTGTGACTGGTGACCCAGCTGGATCATACATAAGAACCTTTTAAAATACAGCTCCCACATATTTCATTTCATAGCATCTGCATTCATTGGCAGACTTTCTGAAAAACATCATGTTGCCACAGTAAAAATTAAAGTAGGATTCGTCTTAACCGTTTTCCTGAGTTACCTTTGACATGTCGCAGTTCATGGAGCAATTTTAATTTTAATTTTAATTTTAATTTTAATTTTAATTTTAATTTATTTCAGGAGGCAGGGCCTTATGCTTTTGGAAAACAGAAGTATAAATTCTGTTGACAGTCACTGTGGAGATCCAAGGGCTCATGAGTTTCTGCGTGGTAACAATGGAGATGCTCCTAGACAGGCACTGATACATTGCTATCGGTTTCTTGTCAAACGTGTTCCCCCAAGTGTAATTATGCACAGAACATGAATACATTAAACCCATTTCCACCACTACGTTTTGCCTCCTCAGCTCTTGTGAGAAGAAAAACACTCCAACGTTTCTTCCTCACTCTAAAAAGCCCCAGTATCTTTGCTTCCCACCTTTAAAGAAAATCAATGTTTGGCAGCTGCCTTATGTTTTTGCTATGTTCCTGATTTCCCTCTGTTTTTTGGCATTGCCAACACATTCTGCAATATGCTGCAGTGCCCTTAATAACATTTTGGAACAGCCTTGCTAGAAATGCCAGTTCACAGAGGATTGAATAAGCATGCATCATCTACACTGCGTACAAAGTTATGAGGTTTCAGCCTTCCCCAGAATTTTATTGTTGATATTTCTTTTCAGATGGGTTGTACTCACGTGAGGAATGTCCCACTTTTATGACACGTTTCACTTTTTTTTTGTTTCGCTCTTACATATTTTGGCTGAAACATTGCTGATGGCACAAAAAAATTTCTGCATTTCTTCACTGGCCAGACGTATCATTATGGTTATTATTTTAGTTCAGTTTCACGTTCCATTATTAATAACTGTATTTGCCATATACAGGTTGGCTATCTCTGTTCTTTGGCTCAATATCAATCATTTTCATAGGCTGAAATTGGATTCTAAGCCTCCAGCTACCCAGATAAAAATAGGATCTGTAATTTGTCACAGGTGTTTGCTGGAATAAATCCAGCAATGGACACAACCCTAGAAATTGCAGGACAACGTTAGATTTACATGACATGGTGCAAACTCTCTTTACCGCTACCTGGGATCTGCTTCTACAGTTCTATGGTTTGTGACCCTGTTTAACCATTTATACTGTCGTTTGATGTTGCTGTTGTAAATAAATCTCCATCGACCCTTGATCTACCCAAACTGGACACACGATTCCAGATGCAGTCTCACAAGTGTCAGATAGAGGAAGATCACCTCCTGGAACAACAGGTCCTTCTCAGTAAAGGTGTTTCACAGAGACCTGACTCTCAGCCTGCATGATTGCTTGAGTTTATGCCATCCTAGATGCAAAATTATTTATTTGCATGCAGTCATGCAGTCTGTCCCACCAGCCAGGTCATCAGTGAAGAGATTAAACACTGCTGGTCCCAGGATTGATCCCAGAGGGATCAATTGATCCCAGATGGACACCACTAGTAACTGGCCACCACAGAAGTTAACTCTGGGTAACTGATGACAACCTGTTGAGCCTAACAGTACAGCAAATTTTCCACTCACCTTATCATCCACTTATCTAGCCCATATCTCACCAGTTTGGTGATAAGAAGACTATGGGAGGTTGTGTCAAAGGCTTGCTAAAGACAAGGTATACAACACACAGAGCCCTCCCTTTGTGCACAGCATCAGCGTAGAAAAGAAATGAGGTTGGCTGGCATGGTTTGCCATTGATAAAACCACGCTGGCTGGTCCCAATCACCTTCTTGTCCTTCATACATTTAGAAATGGCTTCCAGAGGGGTTAGCTCCATAATTGTCCCAGGGAATGAGGTGAGGCTAACCAGTCTGTAGTTAACTAGAGGCTACTTGTGCCCTTCCTGAGAATGGGTGCAATATTTGCCTTTCTGTAGTTATCAGGAACTTCCCCAGTTTGAAATTGCCATGACCTTCCAAAAGTGTTAGCAGCATCCCAGTGACAGTAGCCAGCTCCTCCAGCACCCTCAGGCGCATCCCATCTGTGAATGCCTAAGTGGGTTAAGCCCTCCCAGATTCTGTCTTCTCCTACTGTGGGCACTGCTTCACCCCTGCAGACTGCTGGGAGGCTCAGGGACCTGTGAGGCCAGAGGGTAGACCTTACCAATGAAAACTGAGGAAAAAATTGCACTGAGTACCTGAGCCTTCTCCATGTCCCTTGCCAAAACATTCCCTGCCTTCTTTCTGCCGCTGGTGTGTTTACATTAACCTTTCTTGTTGCCCTTTGCCTCCCTTTCTACTTTCAACTCGAGCTGCACTTTGTTTTTCCTGACCGTATTCCTACACGCTTGAACAGCGTCTGTTCATTCCTCCCAAGTAATCTGTCCCTGCTTCCACCTTCTGTGTACTTCTCGTGTCTGAGCTCAGGCAGGAGCTCCATGTTCATCCATACTGGCCTTCTGCCATGCTTGCTCAACTTTCCGAACGTTGTGCGCTGTTCTTGTGTTCTGAGGAGGCTGTCCTTGAAGATCAGCCAGCTCTCCTGGGGCCTTTTGCCCTGCAGCACAGTTTCCCATTAAAGCTTTTCCTGAACAGACCTAAATCTGTTCTTCTGAAGTCCTGGGCTATAATTCTACGGTTTCTCTTGCTCACTTCTCTCAGGATCTTAAACTCCACAGTCTCACAGTTGCTGCAGCCAAAGCTGCCCACGACCTTCGGATCTTCAATCAGTTTTCCTTTTTATTTTTGAGTTGGAAGTCCCACATCTCCTCATCGGTTCATTGATCACCTGCATCAAGAAACAGTTTTCCATACAGTACAGAAAGCTAATGGATTGTTCATGTTCTATCACCCTTCCAGCAGATACTGGAGTCGTCAATTGCTTATGATCACCAAGGTCTGTGACTTTGAGGCTTTCTCCACCTGCCTAAGGAAGGATCCATCTACCTTCTCTTCTGATTCAAGCAGGGATGTCTACTACAACACTGGCTGTGCAGGTCCATCCTCTGACCCTTACTGTTGTGGAGACATAGAGTTCAGTAGGTCTGGAGCAAATGTCTGAGCTTTGGTGGTACTGGGGGGAAATGGTAGGCCATTAGCATAGTGTTACATGTGTGCTGGGTTCAGTCAGGAAAGAGTTAACTCCCTTTACCATGGCTGCTAGAAAGCTGTGTTCCTGGATGCAGAGAGCAGCACTGATAAGTTCTCAGCTGGCGCTGGGGAATGCCTGCACCAGATTCAAGGTCTTTCTCCGCTTCTGACCCTGCAGCTGCGTTCCCAGCTCTCGCGGTCTCGCTACAGGCAGTGCTGGGACACACAGTTCAGGCACCTGACCCCAACTGACCAAGGGAGGATTTCATTCCATAGTACGTCATGCTGGGGGCAGAGGTGAGGAGGGGGTCCGGGAGCCATTACTCTCTCCCTTACTCTCTCTCGTTCACTCCCGTACACTTGCTGACCCTCACCCTGACTCCAGTGTTAGCTGCTTTGGTAACTTCTGTGCTGGCTCATTCGTGAGGGAGTTGGTGGGTTTGTTTAGTTTTCCTGGTCATGCTATCGCTGACAGGGTTCGCTTGGAATCTGTTGCGGCAGTGCTCGGGCTCCAGTCCCTTGAGCTGCAGCTCTCGGCCTGCGATCGCTCTTGGGCTGCAGCCCTCGGGCTCTCTGGGTCTGACTCTCACTACTCAGCACCTGATTGTGCATTGGTCAGTGGGTGGTGAGCAATTGTATCATATTATATAGTTTGTTTTATTTCCTATAATTTTAATTGCTTATTGTTAGTAGCATTTGTATATATCAATTTAGGTTTAATTAGTAAGTAGTTCTTATCTCAATTTTATGAGCTTTATTTCTTTTTCCTCCAATTCTCCCCCTCCGCTGGAGGAGGGGAGGGGGATTTGTGAGAGCAGCTTCGTGGTATTTTGCTAGCCGGAGTTAAACCACAACAATGTGCCAGAGCACTTCATTGAGAAGCTGTCAGCATTATCAGCACTTCACCATTGAGTGATGCTGGCAGACACCAACAGACATGGGGTTTCAGTGAAATTAGCAGTGGTGGGCCTCAGCTCCAGGTTATGACATCTAAATTTAAGTGTGTGGTTATACATGTGGGGCCAGTGTCTAATCCCAAGGTACTGAACATGGGTCTTATCTGCAGCTTGGTGCTCCTCACTTCTAGATAAGGCAGCTGAAATAGCAGCTGTGGAGATGGGCTGCCTTTCATCAGTGGAGAAAAGGAAAAGATCATATATGTATTGCTATGTTGCATCTTTTGTTGCAAGACAAATGAATTCTCATCTTTTAAAATTTCTTTTAAAACTATTTACATTCTCCAGAATGTTAAACAAGAATTTATTCAACTTTCAGAAAATATTTCTCTTTCAGGTAAGTGGCAGAAGCCTAAACACAATACATGTTTTTCTCTCTCAGGGGTCAGTCAGTATTTTATATCAGATATGAATTTCTTGAAAATGGGGTTTTTTTTCCTCTCTGCTCCAAATCTGTATTTGTTTCTTCTTCTGCCTCAGACATCTTGCTACCTAAGGCAGGAAAAACAACTTGTCAGAACTGGTGTTACTTGTTAGCGATCCCTGTTTTAGTCTCTCTACTTCTCCATTGTTCGTAGTTGCTTCTGTGGGTTTTCTTCTTTAACTCTCACACTGTCAATCTCCAATTACCTACCCAGCCCCTTGGCCTTTACTTCCGATTGCTGTTTGCCTCAACAAGCAAGCCAGCTGCTTTCTCCTAAGATTATTTCACTAACCCCATGAAACCTACCCTCAGCTTATCAAGAGTGATAAATGCTTCCCACTCTGTCTGTAAGTCACTTATCAAGAGCAACTACTCCTGGGCATTCCTACAAACCTGCTGGACTTGTTTTCACCTTCCTGTAACCTGGTTGAATTCAAATATTTTCCCACCCTTTTCCTTAACTATTCAGGTCTTGCCTTTTTGATGGCGCTGGCTGCGACAGTCTCCACTATTCCAATTTAAAGTTGTGATTGTTCAGCTGCTTTGGAAACCAGGCTACCGATCCTACAATTCACAGTATCTCCAGCCAACACAGGGGACATGCATAAGCGCATGGAAGTAAGCCCTTTGAAACAAAGGTATGTATACAAAAAGGAAGTACATTTTCAAGTACATTTCTACAGCTCTTACACTAACAGAAATGATTCTCACGCTCAATCATCACACAAGCTAGCAAGTTCCTTCTCCGCTGGAATCCACGGTAATATTATTTCTAAAATACACTTTTGCAAAATGTCATGATCCAGTGTATGACAGTTACTACAAGCAATCGTAAAATATGAAGCTCTTTCACAAAACCCCAATACTAGCACCAAATGACATTCAATCTACTGTATGTACTGTAAAATCGCCCTTTGTGAATGTGGATAATAACAGGGTTTTGCTGTGCAGGTGGTTTATGTTGTCAACAAGAACACATGATAAAAACACAACATTAAGATCCGGCTGACATTAGGAATGAGTGGAGATTGTCAACTACAATCTGGCAGCTAAGTTAAATCACAAAAACTAATTGAATCACATTTTTCTCACTTGTTGTGGGCATTTATATAATTTGTCCCTTAATCTGCTGCACCCCAGCATAATTTCTTGTCTCAGTGTTTCAGATACTGTCTTGACCAGGAGGGTGTCACAGCAGCATGTCCATATTAATTCAGCCACATCACGCCCCTCTTTCCCAAAAGTAAAGGGTCTGGGGAAAGCCCACTCTGAGATCTCGACTGCTGTAAAGAGGAGCAAGGATGCTTTTGCATTTCTGCCCGGAGGATATATGACTGATGACGAGGAAGAGCCTGGCTAGTGCTCACAGTTTTAGGTAACTGGCTCAGATCTTACCTTGCCGTAGTTTACAGAAGCTGCAGCTTTCACTTCAGCTAAATTTGTTTGGGGATTTTTTAAAAAAATATTTTATATGGTTTGATTTACTTATGTAGCTGATTATGAAAATCATAGACTCACAGAATGGTTTGGGTTGGAAGGGACCTTAAAGACCATCTAGTTCCCACCCCTCTGCCATGGGCAGGGACACCTTCCACTAGACCAGGTTGCTCAAAGCCTCATCCAGCCTGGCCTTGAACACTTCCAGGGATGGGGCATCCACAGCTTCTCTGGGCAACCTGTTCCAGTGCCTCACCACCCTCTCCGGGAAGAATTTGTTCCTGATATCCAATCTAAACCTCCCCACTTTCAATTTAAACCCATTCCCCCTTGTCCTGTCACTACAGGCCCTTGTAAAAAGTCCCCCAACAGCTTCCTGGTAGCCCCTTCAGGTACCGGAAGGTGCAATAAGGTCTCCCCGGAGGCTTCTCTTCTCCAGGCTGGACAAGCCCAACTCTCTCAGCCTGTCCCCATAGCAGAGGTGCTCCAGCCCTCTGAGCATCTTCGTGGCCTCCTCTGGCCTTGCTCCAACTGGTCAATATCCTTCTGATGTTGGGGGCCTCAGAGCTGGACACAGTAAATGTGTAAGCTAATATTCAACATTGCTTCCTAATAAAAAAAAATCCCAACACATCAAAACAACCAGTTTGCTTCCTGATTGGTTCATCTTGTGTCATGAATATATCTCATGCTATCTATAGTATTTCCAGAAATCACACAGTCTATAACTGCTTCTGATAGCTTCACTCAAAGCTCTTTGTCTCCTTACAGAAGAGCAAGCCTCCTTTATTTCGGTGATGCCACTTCTGCCTGCATAGAGATGTACTCCATATCAATTAAGCTATCCAAAACCTCACTCACGTGGTTAATAATTTATTGCAGGCTTCCAGTGCATCCTTCTCATAGAATCAAAGTCAAACTTGTATAACATGAAACTTAGAGAAGTTTGGAGAAATTTCTACCATGTCTCTCAAGCACTTTCAGAACATCTGTAACAAAAGGTGTGAGGCTACTACAGCGGTTCTTTACTCCAAAGACAGAAAATAGACAGTGCACACACGAGCTGATCAGGTACAGGTAATTAAGTTGGCCAAGCTCTGTTCTCATGTATTCCAGTGAACTTGTAATAATTTCACTCATTTCTGTAGGCTTCCTCTAGTCTTGTATACTGTGAAGGAGAACTTGGGCAGCGTGTGTGCGTTAGAGATGCAGATGCATCCGTGTCAGAAAACGACATTAGCATCGTGCCTTGAAGATGACTTCCTCATCTGTGAAGCCTGCCTCACCAGGAAGATATTTACTTTAAACAAAACCCAAACTTGAAGCCAAAGATTTCTCATGATCAAATCTGTCAGTTTGACAGACATCCTTTCTTCGTTTCCTTCCTCCCACATGCCCACTCTATGTGAGTCGCACAGATTAGAAAATATTGCTCTGTACCACGGATTCATGACAAGTTTTTTTCATCCCAATTAACCTTCGCAAACTCCATTACTTTCCTGTCAACTTCCCGGTTACTGTCACAATCAGATTTCTGAAGGCTTGGTTGTATTTGAGAGACACAAAACTGCAGCGGGCACTGAATCACTCTAGCCAGAGCTCTGGAAGAAGGCAGCTGTTGTGAGTTTTGAGTGGACACATGCTGATGCATGCTGCGAAATAGTGGCGACGGAGCTCTCTTTTTTTTTTTTAGCTGTCCATCCTTGCTGGCTCACAGGGAGAAGTATGGTGACAACCCTTCCTTTTCTCCACTTCTCTCACAAAACGCAGGTAAAGTGCTCCACAAAGGCTTCTAACGGGGTTTAAAGCAAGAAATCCTGTTTGGAGGACATGTAAGCTAGGGAAGAGGAGTTCTGCATTACACATCTCAATAGGTACCTCAACAAGGTGGCACTGGACAAGCCATTCTGCACCTTGCAAACCTTTCTTTTTGCTCTCTGGTTCTTCAAATGCTGAAGGAATATGAGCCTGAAGACAGCGAGATGTTCAGCTGCTTCCGTCAACAGCCCGACAAAGCTGCTAAGAACTGGGAATGTGATTCTATGAGGAGGCCTGGTCTCATGGCAAAGGAAACGGGATGTCAGTTGCCAGCAGTCCAAGTGCCCTAAGGAATCCTAAAAGTAGGACTTCCAGGAAAATACACGTTGGAATTTCCCTCCACCAGACACGTTTGTGTTTGAAATAAAAACATTCACTTGAAACAATGAATGTTAATGATTATTTTATTAATTAAACGGGCAGTGACATCCTAGGAGCTTAGAAAGCTTAACTGTCAGTCATCTTAAAGGGTTACACTTAAAAGCACTGCAGGGCAGTCAGAAATGATAAAAATGCCCTTCCCAGCTCTTAGAAAAAATTTAACAGACTGGGTGCCAAGCATTTCTACTGCTGTGAACCCCAACTCTGCGGATTTCCACAATACACATGAGACATCCCCAGCACACTGGTCACGGTGTACTAAATAGCCAAGGACGAAGCTTGAAGGGAGGGATATAAGCACGGGCCTTCGCAGTCTGCTGAAGCACTGACCAAGTTTCATCTGTTTAAAATCACACTGCAAACAGCGACAGTTCAAGTGGGGAAGACATTTATTGTAAACACAGTGCTGGCAGTAGAAAGATATTCTTTTGAAAAAAATACCCCTTCTGACCATGAAAGCAAAAGACAATATACAAACTGTGCGTTTGCTACAGAAAAAGGGATAGCTGTAGTTCTAAGCAGTTTCTTATCCTTTTGACCGCCTTTTCATCTCACCAGAAATTAATTCAGTGGGTAGGTGCACCACATCTCCCTGAAAGTTCTCTTCAGTTTTAACTTTATATCCCTCTGCTTAGATTTATTTCAGATAATTGCAGCATTTTTTTAGATTCTGTGCTTGAAGCTTATTTTGTAAAACTGCTGGTTTTGTCAATCAGCAGTATTTCTCCTGACTTTCACAAATGTCAGACATATTTGAACTCCTACATTTTCTTTAAAATACAGGGGTTTAGGTAATGTTAAAGATAATTGCTGTCATCTCACACTGCTCAGTAACTGATTCAACTTAAAAATAAATTATATTTTTCGTACTTCAACGTACACCTGCATCAGCCACAAATGGTGTATTTCTAGTTACTGGAGGTAGAGACTGTATGTTCTGCCACCCATCCCATTTGAGACATTCACTTATCTCCGAAAAAGACTCCGCACACAAAGTTTATGCCCATTTTCTAATCTAAGACTTAATTACATATTCAAACTGACTGCAGGGCGGTTCTCCGCCCTGGAAGTCTTAAAGAGCTCCTTCCCTGACAAGAGCATCTCAACGGAGGTGTCTGGGCTAAGGGACTGCCAAAGCCCACGGCAGTGCTGCTCTAGCCCTGAGGCCAGGCAGCATCATGCTGAGGCAGATTTTCAAATGATTGGTAGGGAGTGGAGCTCTAATGCCTAATTGATGTTTATACCTTTGGGGGAGAAACTCCCCTGCCGTCAGTATTGTCGACAACCTGGCTCAAATTTCTCTTTTCACAACAGCAAAAATGCTGTGAGGTCCACCTGAAGGAATCCTGTCTGGCAGAAACACTGCACTGGAAAACTCAGAAAGTCGCTCTGTGTGCCAGCTAAGATCTGTTTTGACCTATGGACAATCCAGATTAAAGGCTGTAATGCCCTGCTAACTCCCTGTTCTCTGCAGAACATTCTCCTATGCTTTGTTGCTTAGAGTGACCACTCTTCGCTGGTCTGCAAAGCTGGTATTGCGCTGCCACGTATCAGCACTCGGCACCTTTGGGAAGGTGCCTGTGGAAATCATTCTGAGGATCAATTCCTCCCAGCAGAATTAATTCAGGATCTGATCCCGCCATGTCCTGCAATGCCCTTGGCTTCCAACTTGGGAGATGCTCGAGTGACAGAACTGGGAGACCTCAAGGCCTGCTCGTGGTCTCGCAAAAATCAGCGGCAGGACTTCAAATGCCTTGTGCAGTGAAGGACCAGAGGCTCTCTGGGAAGAAGAGGATGCAAATGAGCAAACCTGTGACGCCTTCGCACAAAAGATCGTGCAGTGCCACTGGGTAGTGTGAAAATTCACCAAAAATATTCTTCAGGCTTACACACACAATAACTTTACACGGAGAGTATTACAATGACGGCTAGTAACATGTTTCCAAAATACCATGTAAAACACATAATGCTGAGATCAATGGTGAGTAAAAGCACTGAAATGTCAGGCTTTTAGTTCAAAGAAAGTGTAGTATTAAAATTCTGGTGGGTGAGTTTGGAAACAAAAATCATCAGTTTCTGACTGATGCAGTCACCTCCCTGGCTGAGTGTCAAAATAGGTCAGTAGAGCTTTCTTTTCACACTAGCCAGAAGTAAATGGAAACTCTGCTGTGTTCCAGCCTAGATCGGTAGGAACAGAGACGTTCTCACCATCGTGTAGCTTTTGCATTTGTTATGTGACACTCAGTAATGTTAAATGACAGCTGGCAGGTTTTCAGCAGAGGAAAACACTCTTGTCCCCGAGGGTGGCACCACCCCTTGCATGCTGGCACCTTCAACCTTAGGGCCCAGCAGCCTAAAACAGGGCAGCCCCTCAAGGTTCATCTCAGCCAAGCGTGGCAAGGTCAGTCAGCAGGGCAGGCGGAGGGCAGGGGAGGAAGGCGGGGGTGGCCATGGCAGCCTGGCCATAACCCGAGCGACTAGGGCTCAGTTTCTAATGGCAACAATCTCAAAAGCTCCTCTGTGCACAGCTTCCTCATTAAGTGTTAAATAAAAGTGCTGTGTTGCGAGCAGGGCATCCTCCCTTACAAATTCGGACTTCATTTTCAGACCTGATAGTCTGGTAAGTAATGCAGTTGCTAATACTAAAACAGGGGCTGTGAAATCAAGACATGGTCCCGGTCTCCATGCTGATAAGCACAGTGATTTCCTTCAAGTATTGCTTGTGATCACTGTCTTCCTACTACTTGGAACCAGCTCCATGTGAAGACCCTCCTAGAACATTTTCTAAATGCATGCCTAGCTTCATAGTAAAAAGAAACAAACAAACAAAACAAGACAAACTTGATCAGAATTACAGATTACAATCACGAAAATAAAAGGTGTTAAGTGTAACATCTTTTTAAAACTTGCAGCAGACTTTTTCCCTAACATGGAAAATAATCCTTTCAAAAACAGGCTCTCAGCCATACAACAAAACTGCAACAAAGCAGCACTACCAGCAAAACTGAGTGTAACTTTTATAGGAAAGACAGAACTCACACCTTAATACCCGCATGAAAAAGTAATATCCTAAAACATCTAAATGACGATGTATTATTCATCCTAATGCATTCATGATTACAATTAGTACAAACATATTTGCAGTGCTTCCAAACATCGGTGGGAATGCTGATGTGTTTACATAACTGTAACAGAGATTTGTGTACTTTCCTTACAGCAAACTATTATTTTTGAAACGGTGTAGGAACAGGAAGCAGGAAGGCAGCCATCTGGGAAAGGGGCTGACCTACTGACTGGTTTATAGCTATTGCTGGTTTTGTGCATTTGGAGAAAATTATATAAAAAACTACATTAGAGTGAGATTTTAATGTCTTTAAGCACAATCTTAGAATCATAGAACGGTTTGGGTTGGAAGGGGCCTTAAAGACCATCTAGTTCCAACCCCCCTGCCATGGGCAGGGACACCTTCCACTAGACCAGGTTGCTCAAAGCCTCATCCAGCCTGGCCTTGAACACTTCCAGGGATGGGGCATCCACAGCTTCTCTGGCCATCACAGCTTCTCACAGTAGATCCCACCGCGTTACCAGTGCTACCAGAGCTGCCCTGTGCGTGCTCTGGAGACGTGCATTGCAGCGCTGGGCGGATTAGTGTGCTCGGTGAGGCGCGGTTCAGAGAGAGGTCACTGCAGGGGTGACTTCTGAGATCTGAATTCCTCGGTATAGACATCCCTATGGCACCCTATAGCGCTGTATCCGATTTGTCAGGTTCTGCTCTCCCCTTTTCTGTGTGTTATGTATTACTGTGCGTGATGCTAACGGAGGGAGGAGGGGAGACAGAAAAGGGGGTTGGGTTCGCTATGCCTTTCACAACTCTAAGCATCTGAGGCCCAGAGCCAAAATAATGGGAATATTTTTCCTTTGCTTTTTGAGGAAAAGGACTAACATTAATCAAGGCAGCTTTTCCCATTAAGGTGATCACTAGGAGAATTTTGGCTTCTGGTCACCGGGAAAAAAAATGATCACCAAACCATCTCACCTTGCATCTCGGTTAAGTACAGCCCATACTGTTCCCAGCCGCCTCCCGGCCCCAGGAGGCGGTCCCTGCCCTACATCCCCGGGCGAAGGGAGGGGGGGTGTCGCGGCCTTTCGTGGCACCGCGGGCCCCTCCG
>NW_010240998.1:0-229 GCF_000690775.1 Eurypyga helias | reverse complement strand
TGCCCGGAGGGGTGCCGGGGATGGATGCCAGGACAGATGCTGGGATTGATGTCGGGATGGATGCCGGGGATGGATGCTGGGATGGATGCTGGGATGGGTACCAGGGTTGGATGCCAGGATTGGATACCGGGATGGGTGCCAGGAATGGATACCGGGATGGGTGCCTGGGATGGGTAGTGGGATGGGTGCCAGGGTTGGGTGCCAGGGATGGGTACCAGGGTTGAATGCC
>NW_010240997.1:5011-5250 GCF_000690775.1 Eurypyga helias | reverse complement strand
ATGTTCATTAATCCACACACTGGCAAAAGGCTCTAATTAATACGGCCGGCCACACGCCCGCGCTCGACAACTTTTAATTGTCGCAGGCCTGGCTGGGGAGGCCGAAGGTTAAAGCATTTATCGAGTCCTTGGGAGCCGGCTCGGCCCCCCATGCCGATAGCAAAGATTTCCGATGCAGCCGGGCCGGCTGGCGAGCCCTTAACCCCCGGGTGCCTGACGCTACCTGGACCACCTACCCC
>NW_010240997.1:0-4964 GCF_000690775.1 Eurypyga helias | reverse complement strand
TACTGCTGGGGGGAGCACTAACAGGCATCGCTACTGGGCACTGCCACCAGCCCCACCTCAGGGGGCCCGGAGGAATCCCTCTGGGCAGCAGACACCCTAAGGGGGGTGTCTGCCTGGGCAACGGGGGCAAATCCCCTGAGTGTGATTTCATGCATGTGCGTGTGTGTACAGGAGATGGTGGGGGGAAGCCCCTCAGCACCTGTCTGGGGGCTTGCAGAGACCCGCAGCAGCTCAGTGCCCGAGTGGATCACACCGTGAGACCCCCTAGGCAGCTGAGGTGCCAGCAGCACCCACCCCAGACCCCCACTTTTACCTCTCTTCTGCATGAATCCAAAGAGGTCATCCAGGAACTCCTTGCGTTTCGGGTCCTCGTCCAGTTCGTACAGCTGTGGGTGGGAGAGAGAGCGGTCAGCGCTGCCAACATATGGGGTATGCAAGGCAGAGAAGGGCAGTGCTGGAGTTAGAAGCCTGCCTCTGCCAGGGCTCAGCATCACCCCTGGCCCCACATGCCTGCTCTGCCAGCAACGAGAGGCTCTCCCTGTCCCACAAACAGGACACCCCAGCACACCCTCTGTGCCAGCAACGCTGGGCTCGCCCTGTGCCCGGGGGCTGGCACTGGCTCCCAGTGCACCACTGACTGCTCTGCAGCCTTACGGCAGAGATGCTGCATCTGTGCCTCAGTTTCCCTGTCCCTCTCCTCACTAGGCAGAGGGACGGATGACAGCGTTTCAGCCCAGGAAGATGATACCAATGCAGGCAGAGCAGTAGCAAATCCCAGGCCTCCAGGCAGGTGCCCAGCACAAGGATTCTCAGCCCCGCTCTGGCTGTGCCCAGTGCCGGTGTTCACCAGACCCCAGCATGGGATCAGCTTCCACACCCACAGGGACACGCATCCACCCACACTGGGAAGATGCTGCTGCCTTCCACGGGCAGGACAAGCCGACGGGCCACAGTGCTGGGTGCTTGTGAGGGAGTTGCGAGTGCCAGGGCAGCCCCACTCAGCCGGTGTGACAGGGCTATCCGTGACCTGATAAGCACAGGCAGAGCTGTGTCAGCACGAGACAGGGACTGACTGACGGCCAAGGACAGCTCGAGGTGCCTCCGCAATGGGACACTGCTGAATCCTTGTCCCTCAGCTGGGCATGATGGCCCCAAAGCCAGCACCCCTGGCCTGGCACGGTGACTCCAGATCCATCTTCCTTGGCTGAACGCAGGGCCCGGGGTGTGAGCACGGCAGCGACACATCCCCGCGATCACTTCCCGCAGCGGGTGCGCTTGTGCAAAGCGAGATGCGCGTGCACTGTGTGCAAGCACATGAGCATGAAACAGCCTGTGCAGCGCCATGTGTGCACCAACACCGGTGCGCGTGCGTCCCGGCAAGTCTGTGGGTGCGCTGATGCGTGTGCAAGCCGGTGAAAGTGCGCGTGGCTGCACAGAGGCGCGCATACGGCTGCGCGGATACTTGAGTGTTGGAGGGACGCAGCTCTGGACACACGGACACAGCCGCCGCAGGCTGAGCTGACAGGTGGCACCGGGGAGGCGAGCGCTGTCCCTACAGCAGGGACACGAAGCGCCAGCTCCGTGCGAAAGCCAGGGCCCGCCTGATTCCAGCACAGCGCTTGGGTGACCATGACAAATTGGAGCCCGCCAGATCGATGGCCCAGCAGTAAAAGTCAGAGCACATGAAGGAAAAATTAGCACCAATCGAAGGCGCTATAGACACCAATTCCTCCCAGTGAGCCCGGTAAGAATTTAAAGCCATTGAAAAGAAACAAAACTCAGCAGTCCAGAATGGATTTCCAAAACATACACAAAGAAATGCAAGCTGGAAAACAAAGTCAGGCACAAAATAGAGTCATTTAAAAAACAATTGTGCTGGGAAAGGCCGTTAAAAACCAATAGAATGAGAGCCCCCCCACTCTCCACACAGCACATCATTCACCCCGCAGATAAAGGGAGCTGGGCTGCAGGGATGTCAGGCTGCAGGGACATGGGGATGGGGCGATGGGGCGACGCAGGGATGCAATGGGGACACACGAATGCAGGGAGATGGGGATGCAGGAATGTAAGGACGTGGGAACGTAGGTATTTAAGGATGCCTACATGACCTGGGGACATGGAGATGTGGGGATGCAGGGACGGATGGAAATGGGGACACACAGAGATGCTCCTACAGACACCCCACGGTCCTCATTACTGCACAGACACCTCTAATAGAATCCCACACCTAACCCATGGGTGCCACCTGCCTGTCCCTTGACTAACAGAGGGGTGCTAACTGCTCGTCCCTAACCTACCCTATGGGTGCTACTACCTGTGTCCCACCATACCCACGGGTGCTGACTGCCCAACTCCAAGTCGCTCCATGGTGCTCCATTCCTGCCCCTTCCTTGCCCTCTGGGTGCTGCCTCCCCATCCCCTCCTTGCAGCAGGGTGCTGTCGGGGTGCCTTGACTCTTGGGTGCCAGCACCCTGTCCCACCCTCCGCCGTGGCATTCCCTGCGCCGCTCAGTGCTGCCTCACCATCACCTGCCCTTTCCCAGGAGTTCTCCAGCCATGGATTAACGTAACTAGGTCAGGGAGAGCTCCAGGGGGGCTGCTTTGATTTCTGCCCTGGGAAGGCTGGGTGAGCCAGGCTTCGCGTGCATTTCCCTGAATGTCCCTGCCTGCAGTAGGGTTCCCACATCTGCCGCTCCACACTGATCCCATTTCTAGCCCCTGCGATCCCCTGGCTTGCCAAAGCAGGAGCAAACCCACCAAAACCAGCAACCACAGCCCATCCCAGGGCCAGAAAAATCCATCACATTGCTGGGGGGGTCAACCCAGCATGACGGCACCCCGAGCTCAGCAGCACCCACAGCCCCGCTGGACCCCAGGTGCTGTTCACATTTCTGGTTCTGCTAAGGCAGGCAGGATCCCACCCGGCACGTGCCACCACTGCCTTCAGACCCCAGAACAGCTGTGACCTCCATGCATCAGGATCTATTTTTCCACCATTTATTAACCTCTGACCTTTTATCTGTGGGGCACTGAGATGCAAAAACACATTACATCAAACAGGGCAAAGGTCAGCTTTTAAGTGGAGATGAGAGTGGAGCTGAGTAACAGGGGACGCTCCGGGTGTCCCATGAGATTTGGGGATGCTCAGGCTGGAAAGGAGGTGGTTTTGGGGGATTCTTGCTGATGGGGGGGTGGCTGGGTCTCAGGCAAGGCTGGCAATGGGATTCGGGTGCCACAGGTTCACAGGGGTGTCATGGAATGGCATGGGTGGTCTGCTACAGCCTCCAGGCATAGAGGGACCATCAGACACCCCCAGTGCTGAGGAAGGAGCCAGCTCCATCCCACCTAGGGCTCCTGGCCCTGCCTTTTACCCTCCTCCTCCTCCTCCTGCAGGGTGGGCACCACGGTCCCCTGCCACCTCACCTGGGGACTGACCATCTAAGTGGTGGATCACAACCCGCCAGGGTCACATACAGCCCCTGCGGGGACACAACCACCTCATGTGGGTGTACACAACCCCACGTGGGCTGACACAATCCCAGGAGAGTGTGCGCAACCTTGCATGGGTACCCATGACCCCATAAGTGTGCACAAGCTCTCAAGGGCATGCACAACTCCACACAAGAGCATGCACAAGCCTGTACATACACGCACACCCTCCCGGGGCACCCACAAGCTTGCATGGGCATGTACAACCCTGCACAAGCATGCACAACCCTGCAGCAGTGTGCACAACCCTGAACATGCACACGGAACATGACATGAGTGTGCGCAAACCTGCACACGCACACACAGCCCACACAGGCACAAATCCTTACACAGACACATACAACCATGTCCAGAGGTGCACAGCCTCCTACAGGCATGCGCAACCCCACAGGGGCAGGCACAACTCGGGGTGCATAGCCTTCCATGGATGCACACAGCTCTGTAAGAAAACGTGTAACCCCATATGCACCCTGCATGGGCACGCACCCCAGACGTGCACGCACAACCCCAAGACAGACACGCACAAACCCGTATGTGCATGCACAACCCTAGATGGGCACACACTAACCCCGACAGGCTCACACAATCCCAGATGGGCATGCACAGCCCCTTATAGGCATGCCCAGCCCTTTATAGGTACACCTCCCCACCCCAAATGGACAGCCCTGACCCTGCAGGGGCAGAGACCCCCACCACCCCGGAGCATCCCCTCACCATGCGCCTTGGAGCAGCCGGGCAGGCCTTGCCCAGGGGGCAGTTGTGCAACGCGAGCAGCGTCTCCTGCTTGCGGTGACCTATGAGCAAGGACCCTTTTAATCGTGTTTGTATTGATATAATTAGTAACTCATTTAACACCATCGATGTAACTATATTCCTCTATAAACAGAAGTATTAAACTGTCAAGCCCGGCAATCGATACCCACCGGTGCGCAGCACAGCTCTGCTCTCCCGACCTCGGGGATCCCCATCCATGGCGCGTGGTCCCCACAAAAGCAGCAGCACCCCCACCTCTACCCAGCACTGACGCTTGGGTAGTGATGCAGGGCCAGATTGGGGTATCCTTGTCCCCACCCCACCCTGGGTGCAGTCCCAAGGACCCCACTCCCTCCCATTAGCCCATTACCATGGCGACGTCTTTATTCCTTAAGGAATGGGGATAACGGGACTTGTCAGGCAGGTTAAAGGTCAGTGGGTCGAACATGGTATATTAAAGGGATGCAAATAGATGTTGTGCCTCCCCCGCCTCCTCAGCATGATTAAATAACATCGTTAGCACCTCTCACTCACCCAAGGGATGCCTCTCCCAGAGCTGTGGGGTTTATAGGGCTAGAGCTGGGGTAACTGGCACCCCATAGCCCAGCTCATCCCCTAGACAGAGGAAAGATGTGCTGAGGTGCTCAGCCACCCCCTAGACATCTCCAGGCTGCCTGGCTCTGCTGAGACTCCCCTATAACCCCCCCACACCCTCCCCCCCAA
>NW_010240996.1:13297-13713 GCF_000690775.1 Eurypyga helias | reverse complement strand
GGCCGCCCCAGCCGCGGGCCGGCAGTGGCCTCTGGCGGTCAGCGGGGAAACGGCCCCGCCGGGAGCCCGCACCCACCCCAACCCCCCCGCGGGACTCCCAGGAGAAGCTCCCAGCTCGGATCCCCTTTCACTGACACTGGCTGACCGGGATCCCCGATAACCGGGATAAGCAGGATCTACACTGGCATCCCCGCTAATGAGCAGCCTGTGTAAATTAGGGTAACTGGGACCCCTTCCACTGCCAGCCTACTGACTGGAACTGTGTTAACTGGGATGCTCACCAGCTGGGATGCTCACCAACTGGGATGCCTGGTACTGGGGATGTTCTCAATCTGGGATGCCCCATAAACAGGATGCTCACCAGCTGCGATCCTACTAATTGTCCTGTAGTGACAGGACAAGGGGGAACGGGGGTA
>NW_010240996.1:11021-13136 GCF_000690775.1 Eurypyga helias | reverse complement strand
GCCCATGGCAGGGGGGTTGGAACTAGATGATCTTTAAGGTCCCTTCCAACCCAAACCAGTCTGTGATTCTAGGATTCTAATTGGGATACTCTAACTGGAAGGCCCAGTAACTGGGATGCCTCACAAGTGGGATGCCTGCTAACTGATACGCTCACCAACAGCAATGCTTGCTAACTGGGATCCCTTCTAACTGGGATCCCTCTAACTGGGTTCCCTCTAACTAGGTTCCCTGCTAACTGGGATGCTCTTGGGTCCCTGGAGGTCAGGGATGCTCAGCACTTCGGGTGCCTTTGGGAATTGGTCCCAGATGCTCCAAACAGCAGATATTTTGCGAAGTGACAGTTTTGCCACCACCAGTATCCGGAAGAGCTCTGGTACAGAGGGGGACCAAAGCGGTGTGAACAGGGCAGGGCAGGATTTGTCCTTAGCTACAAACCCCATGAGCCACAGACCTAAAAAGCCAGGAAAAAGAAATAAGATTATGGAAAAAAACCCACCAGTTTTCCTTCAGGTGCAGGGAAAGGTGCAAAACCTTTACAGATGGATATTTCCCTCCTGCTTCAAGTCTGTATTGGCTTGTCTGCCAGAAGGGGGACTCAGGCCAGCCCCAGGGGGACCCATCTCAGCCCCAAGACACCCAGGACTCCCCCAGTTTGGGTCAATCACCCACAGAGTCTTAAAAAAAGGTATATTTTTCTCTATTTTTTTCCGCCTTCCCAGCGGCAATCAGCCCCGGCGGAGACAGTGACCTGTGCACTGGGAATCCTGCTCTCTCTAGAGCTGGGTCAAGTCTATCCAGAGAAGCAGCGGAGCCGCATATCTTAGGATGCTTAAGGGAGGGCTTTGCGCTGCATCCCAAATCCGGGTGGCGAGACCTTCAATAACGCCAAAGGAAGAGTGGGTTTAATTGGAGGGGGAGATCTGGGATTCGGATAACATGATCCGTGGGACAGAGGGTCAGGCCTGGATGCTCCTCAGCCACTTAATGGCAGCGGGTGTCCAAATACTTGGCTTTTATTCCCAATAATTTCAACTGAATTGGTAGAATTTGGTAGAAATTGGTAGAAAGGGTAGAACGCACCCTTTTTCTTGCAAATTGTGGGTGTTTGTCAACCCCCACTCCAGCCCCAGCAGAGGCTCGGCATAGTGTATCAGCAATTGAATGCAGAGGGATTTTGTGGGCCAAAACCCCTGAGAGCTGGGATGGACAGATGGAAAATGGCCAGAGGGATGCTGGCCTGGACAGGGGATGGACACAAGACCAAGGGGCAGGCCTGGGGCTCCGGGGTCACCCCTGAGGCTGTCCCGGGAAGGGGTGACCCTGGAAGCCCCACTCCTCGCAGACAGACAATCCACACCCTGCCCAGACAGCCAAGCCAAGGGCTAATGAGCAGCATTGTTATTAATTAGCTCAGGAGCTGCAGCCTTGGGGCGATTTTACCTGAAAATTAAGCAGGAGCCATCCCTGGATTCGGCTCCCTGTTCCGGATCTGGAACTGGGAAAAGGAGATGCTTGGTTTGTAGGCTGTGATCCCCCCAATTCCATGCTCCTTTCTTGCATCACCCCCCAAATTACTAACACCTCCATCTCTCCAGGACAGGATTTTCCCACTTAGCCGTCCCAAAGAACCACTGGGATCCCCACTTTGACACCCGTATCACCTGGATCCCAACCCTATGGATGCCTTTAGCATCCCATCCAGCACAGGGGTCCTGGGGCCACCCCACTGTGCGGGATCATCTCTGACATACCCCACCCGGCCTTTTTTTGTCCCCACCGCAGTGGCTGCGGGGCAGTGACCCCTGTGACGAGCAGGGGAGCGTGGCATCACCGCTGGCATGGTGCCCACCATGGGCTTTTCATGGCAAAGACCCCCCCGGGGAACCGCTGCCTGTCAGTCCCCGGGCTGAGATGTGCCCCTCTATCATAGAGCCGGGGGGTGGGGGGGTGTCCCCACCCCTGATGTGGCCACGCAGCTGCAGCGTGGAGGGCAGAGCCCTGTAATGACTTTCTCAGTGATCCTTGTTGGGGAGGGGGAGGTTGGTGTTTCCCCAGCTTGGGGGGGGGCTGCTGGGTCCCAGGGACCTCATGAAAGCCGAGTGAGGCAGGCTGCT
>NW_010240996.1:8385-10966 GCF_000690775.1 Eurypyga helias | reverse complement strand
CATTTCCTCCCCAATAAACCCCTGAGCCCCGGTGAAGTCCTTTGACTGGGGCTCACCCCCCTGCCGCGCTGGGCCCGAGGTGTGACTTTTCCCAGCTCATTAGGAAAAGCTGCAGGATTTTAAGAATCTCAGATCCTAATGACCATCTGAATCCCATCAGCAGAGAGGGGCGAGCTGGAGGGGGGCAAGGACAGCCCCCCCTGTCTCTCCCACTGCCTCTCAGAGCATCCCTGGTCCTGTCACTTCACCTCACTGGCCTGGGGCACAGACTGCGCCCCTCCAAAAAGGGGCACAGTGGGGTGCATGCCACTGTGATGGACTCAGTGCCAAGGGGGACCCCAAGCTCCCCCAGGGGCCTTGGGGTGGCCTTGGTGGCCTTGGGGTGACACTGGTGGTGTCCTCTGGGTGCTTGGATCCTCCTGGCCAGGTATTTCAGAGCCACAGCCACCCTGGGGGGGACAGGGTGTTCTCCACTCAAGAGACATTGGGGGGTCCACTCTAGGGGTAGGAGGAAGTGGGGGGCGGCACCCCGGTCAAAGGAAGGAGGACATGGGGGACACGTCCCCATTGAGGGAAGGGGGACATAATGGAGACATGGGACTGCCTCCCTGCTGCCCCCGGGCAGGGGCTGTCTCCCAACCCCTGGTACCTGGCTGCAACAGGCACCAGCCCCCCTGCACTGAGACCCCCCTCAACCTCTCCCATGGGCACCTCCTTCCTGCTCCCTGAGGGGGGACCCCTCTCAGGGAGATGTCTTCCTGGGAGACCCATATTCCTCTCTCCCATATGGGCACCTCCTTCTGTCTCTCCAAGGAGGGACCCCTGAAGAGGGGATCTCTTCCAGGGAGACCCATATCCACCCCTCCCCTGCAGATGTCTCCAAAAACTGATCTTCCACCTCTCCAAGGGGACCCTTCCAAGGGGATCTCTTCCCTCTTTACCTCTCTCATGGGGGTGTCTCCAAATGGAGACCTTTTTCCACCTATTCCAGGGGAGATTCTTGGCTACCTCTCCCAGGGGACCCCTCTTAAGAGGACGTCATCCAGGGAAGGCCACTGTCCACTTCTCCTGTGGGGACATCTCCAAATGGTGATCTCCTTTCACCTCCCACGGGGACCCCCTCTGAAGGGGATGTCTCCAGTGAGGACCTGAATCCACCTCTCCCGTGGGCATGTCTCCAAATGAGAATGTCCTTTCACCTCTCCTGGGGTACATCTCCAAAGGGGATCTCTTCCAGGGGAACCCCTGAATGGAGGTCTTGGGACCTCCTTCCACCTCTCCAGGGGAAACCTGTCTTGCAAGGGCATCTCCTCCGGGGGAAGGCCTCTGTCAGTCCTTCCTTCAGAGGTCTCTGAACAGGGGGCATCATCTGCCTCCTCCTCCCAAGAGGATCTCTCCAATGAGGACCCTCTTCTGCCCCTTCAAATGAGACCCTCTGGCTTCTCCCAGAGGGGCATCTCCAAATGGGGCAGCTCCTTCTACCTCTTCATGGAGACCCCCTCCAAAGGGATTGTCTCCAAGAGGAACCTGCATTCACCTCTCCAAGAAGATCCTCTCCACATGGAGGACCCTTTCCCACCTCTTCAAACAGGAGACCCCCTCCAAAGAGACCCCTTCTACCCCTCCAAAGGGGCCACCTGCAAATGGGAAGAACCTTTCTGCCTCTCTAAGAAAGGACCTTCCAAGGAGGGGCCCCACTCTAAAAGGAACCCTCCAAGGGCTCCTCTCCACCATGACACTCCCCCCCCTCACCTACAGGCTACCTGATCTCCAAGTGCTGCTTCCCCATCTTCTCCAAACCCAAGCGAGTCCCTCTTCACCAGGGACCAGCTGGCGCGGCTGGAGAAGGGGTGTGCGCGGCAGCAGCACACAGTGGGCACGCAGAGGTGTCTGCTTGCCTCTTCCCTGCACCTCACGGAAGAGCAGGCAAGCCCTACCGCGCTCCATCTCCTCCTCTCCCTGTCCCGGCAGGTCCCAGGAGGGTCCCGAACCTGTGTGCCAATAAGCAGGAGCTGGGATACGTCCCTCAGCCTGGGGCAGGAGCTGTGCAGGGATGGTTTACATGAAGACGGTGGAGGATCATGGATGGGGAAACTGAATCACCACGTGGCTCTCCCAAGGGCTGAACTTGTGTCCGTCTTCAGGTTTATGGAGAAGCTGGCTTGGAAGCCAAGCTTTATCTCTTCCTAAGGTGGAAGTCTGCTTCCAAAACCAGGGACAGCACCCACTCAGAGGCAAAGAGCTGTTGAATCACTCCGCCGGGACGCACCTCCGTGTGCGTTACACAAATGTGCATATATGAATATTTTGGAGCCAGGAAAGTTGAGAAAACCAGGGAAAATGTCCCTGGGATGCCATCTCAGCTGGGCAAGGATTAGCCAGGATTCAGCGTTAGTGGGCCAGCCCTGCTGAGGGAGATTTCAGAGGCAGCGAGTTTGGGCTGGGCACTGGGGATGAGCCAAGGGTGGGATCTGCCGGAGCTGGGGAGCTCCATGTCTGTCCTGGGCCGGGGGCTGGGGTAAGGTCTCAGGTGCAGGGGGGGTCCTGTTTGAGCAGGTGTGATGCAGGGAGAGGGGGGCGA
>NW_010240996.1:6453-8349 GCF_000690775.1 Eurypyga helias | reverse complement strand
GGGGGGACAATTAAGCAAGGGAGAGCGCAAGGAGAGGGGGAATGATGCCAGGAGAGGAGGATGGTGCTGGGAGAAGGGGACGATGTGACTGACCGAAGCTGCCCTTTGTTCCAACTGTTTTCAGAGCCGGGATTAGCTGGCAGGTCTCAAAGAGCCCAAACTGTGCTGACGTCTTCAGATGCGTGCCGAGAACCCAGGCTGCCGGCGGGTTTACCCCACTAATCTCGCATGCCGGCGGGTTTATTGCAATCATCCCGAGAGGGCTTCCCGCGGGGGGAGGGAGCAGAGAGTGGTTTTTAATATCGCCTGGCCAGGGGCGGAGCCGACTGTGAGGGTTCAGTTGTTCTCAGGACACCTTTAATCCCCTGGGAGCTAGCAGGCAGGATTGGGAATTTCAGGGGTGTTGGGCTCCCCTGACGAGAGCAGTGGGGGACCAGTCCCTGCACCCTGGGGATGCTCCTGTGGGGTCTGCCCAGCTCGGACCCCTCTGCAGGCAGCATCCCACTGGGAAAATGACTTTAATTGAAACTGCTGGTCTTGATTGAGTATTTCAGGTTACTTCTCTATGTGATTAATTAAATCAGGTCCATCCCTCTGACACCTTGGGCTTCTCTCATGGCAGGGGGTAAACCTTGAGGGGGGGGCCCGGCCCCGGGGGGGGCCCAAGGGGAGGGCTCAGGGTGTCTGTGTCCCCTTGCCCATGGGCCAGGAGGTGCCGGGGAAGGCCTTTCCCTGCCTGATTATCCTGTTTGCAGGTTCCTCAGCGTGGGGAAGGGACCGTATCTGCAGGACAAAGCAGCTGATTACCGCCCCAGTGGGGATGAGGCAAACCAAGCCCCGGGTCTGACCCTGATAATGGGGTGGAGTTGATGTTTTTCAGAAAAATTGGATTCAGTGGGGTTGTTTTATGCCCTGCCAAGTCCGCACTGGCCCTGGTACTCCAGAAAGGGTGTGGAAATACAGCTTGCTTCTCCCATCAGAGATGTCTCCCTCCATGATCCAGGGAGGAGGTCTTGCAGCTTAGCTCAACTTCTGGCAGCTTGACTGGGGCAGGCGGATTGGGATCAGACCTGGGCACAGCGATTTTGCACCACGGAAAATGAGGGCGAGAGACGTCCTAAGAGCTTGGCAAGGTTTCGGGCAGGGTCAGCCAATGACAGATCCTCATCTCCTCTCATCCCCCAGGAAAACCTGTGCAGAATAAGGACATGTAGTCAAAATGCTCTTACCCAAACCCCACACGCATCCCAAAGACCCTTCCCAATCCTACGTATCCCATTGCTTTCATAGAGATGCTGTTTTTTTCAGCTGTCTGCGAAAGAAAACGAGATGGTTTTCAGTGGCAGATAATTCTAAGGACGTGAGAATTAAGATGATAAAGATGATTATTAAGATGATTATTAAGATGAGCCTTATTAAGATGATAAGGGGTATCTGCTTGAGGTGCAGAGCTGAGGAGGACAGGTAGGTTGGGGGATGGGGGTGGCACGGTGTGGCATGTGTGGGTGTTTTAGGGTGAACTGTCTGCCCAGGGGCACAGCCTGGATAGATGGATGAGTGAATGATTGGGGATGAAGGCAGGGCGCTGGTGAATAGGTGTAAATGGGTGGCTGGGTAAATGGGATGGGATGGGAGATGGAGGGAGAGACAGGAGAAGGGATTACTGGCTGGAGCTGTAGTATACAGGTCGGTGTGGCATGTGTGGGTGTTTTAGGGTGAACTGTCTGCCCAGGGGCACAGCCTGGATAGATGGATGAGTGAATGATTGGGGATGAAGGCAGGGCGCTGGTGAATAGGTGTAAATGGGTGGCTGGGTAAATGGGATGGGATGGGAGATGGAGGGAGAGACAGGAGAAGGGATTACTGGCTGGAGCTGTAGTATACAGGTCCTCCATG
>NW_010240996.1:0-6421 GCF_000690775.1 Eurypyga helias | reverse complement strand
TGAGCACATGGCGACGGATGCGATTTGTTTGCACGAGTGAGTGGTGTTTACTCTGGACAGTAGGAGTTTGCAGGATGGGGTGTTTGGATGCTGAAGCAGCAGGACCACTCCAGCCCCCCAGTTTGTGTCACCCAGCCACACTCCCAGGCACCTTTTCCATCCCTTCCCCCGGCTGGGAGCCCCATTCTCCTTGGCTGATTTCCCCCTCACGCTCTCTTTTTGGAAGGGGGGGGTGGTGTTGCTAAATGGGATTACCATGTGCCGAGGACGGGCCAGGGTGCTGGGGAGGGTGACCAGCCTGCGGCGGAGGTTCAAGGCAAAGCCCGACCCGAGCTGGGACACGGGGCGCCGGGGTCGGCTGTGCATGTTTCCAGGCTCCGTCTCATCGTGTAATCTTGTTAAATGGTCAGAGAGCATTTCCCCCTGCTTCTCCCTCCCCCTTTTAATTCCAGATTGAAACATCAAATAAGCTTCCGAGGGCTGCCGGGCAGCTCCAGCGGCTCCATGCTGCCTGGTTTTGGTGGAAATAAAGAGACATCACAAGCAATGGAGGGAAAAATCCCGACATCCCAACCGGCGCAGTCCCTCTGGGATGAATTTGCCTTGCTCAGCCAAGGAGCAAAGACACCGATTCTTTGCATTAAACCTACAGCTGGAAGTAGCTTCTGGTTGCATTAAAATAAAGTTGAAACAGGGTGACCTGACTGGAAATGCAGCAGGGAAACTGGGCGACCAATGGGACCCCTCATATGGGGTGAGCATTGCAGCTGCCAAAATCTCTGAGGTTTAAAATTCCAGGTTTAAAAGGTATTTATCTTTCAACAGGAAACACGGGATGGAGCAGGACTGTGCATCAAGCACTGTCAGGGCAAAAGCGAGCAGCACTATGCCCAAATCCCACACAGGGCTGTGCAGGGGGCCTTGGTGTCCAGCAAGGGCATGCCATCGGCCTCGGTCTGGGTTTGCCACGGGGCACATCGGCTCTTAAACAGCTGCTCACCCACCATCTCCCCTGGTCCTTCCTCATCTCCCATCCTGGTCTCAAAAACGGGAAGACTGGGAGGAACTCTCTGGTCCTGGTCAGGCACATGGCAGGGCCTGAAGGAACCAGTTTGCGTCATTTCAGTGAGATGAGCCATTAGGTAAACTATGAAAGTTGCACCATTTCCCCTTTTCACATGGTTTGTGGCACAAAATCCCTTGTCCCTGTGGCACTGTCTCCCTGGCACAGCTGGGCTGGGCTTTGCGGGGGGTGTGCAGGGAGCCCTGGCATCAGACACCCTCTGCAATGGGGCGACCTCATTTTAGGGTTGATTAAATCAGTACATCAAGTAAGCCTTGACATAAGGGTGAAGAAGGGGATGTCGCCGTGAGGTGCAGCAGTCGGATCCAACGCTCCCCATCCCTGCTAAAGCCTCCTCCTGGGATTTAGGCTGCCATGCTCTTGTGCCTCAGTTTCCCAGGCTGCAGGAGCTGGGTAAATACAACCTCGGACACAAGCGGTATCAGCTCGACTCGGGCTTATCTGGGTCTGATCCCGCTCCTGCTCCCTGCTGAGAGCCGAGCCGACCCCCGCTCTGCCCCATCCTTCCTCCACTCCATCTCTATTGATTTAATAAGATGGAGGGGAATTAACGGGGCAGGAGCATTGGAATAATGAAAGATGAACAAAGGGGCAGCGCTAGCAAAGATGCTACCAGCTTTTAATGATGAGGCCGGGCAGATCCCCTGCTAGCTGTCCCTTTGGAGTGGCGATTAAGAACACACTGTTATTGTTAAGGCAAAGAGATAAATCCCTGCACCGTTTCTGATGTGATCAGCCGGGGCTTCTCCCTACAATTTGTGATCCTATTGTGGACGGTGTTTGCCCTGGGCAAGGAGAGTCTGGGAACCACTTATGAACCATCCTTTGGTCATTAGCCTCCTCATTAAGAGAGAACAATGTGGGGGGAGAAAAGATAATTGAAGGGAGCAGCGGGCTGATCCTGCACCCAAGCCTGTCCCAGGGCTGATCCTGCACCCAGGACTGTACCAGGGCTGCCTCAATGCTTAATTTGTTTATCATTCCCAATTAATTTTAAATGCGTGGTTTCGGGATGCTCTTGCAATTGCAACCCCCGTGAACATGGTGTTCGGGTCTGTGCTCCATGGGAGGACCAGAGAGCATCCTCCAAGGCCTTGCCAGAGGGTGTTAGCTTGCTTTTTGGGGTCTCCCAGACTTGGCTCTCAGCTGGGTGTGGGTTCAACCCCTGCACTCACCCCCCACTGTATTTGAAGGGACCCCAGGCGTGTCCCCAGCAGCCGGGGAGGGGGAGGGTGGTGGGATGCAGCAGGTCCCACTCCCTCACTTGACATCTGGCTGGGATGTGATGAGGCCAGATGTGATACCCAAGGGTGTGACAGCCCTGCTTGGCTCAGGGACATCTCCCCACCGAAGGGCTGGGGCAGGATCCTGCTCCTGGGCTTGATCCAGCCCTTGCCGGGAAGCACCAGCCAGGGTGATAAATCACAGGAAAGGCCTCAGGCGATGGGGGGAGAAGTGCTTTGCCCCATAAGCTTGGCAATTAAGAGGAGCAGGACCTGTCTCGTCCCCGTCCCCAGGGACACCCTGCTTGGGCTGGGTGCAGGGCTCGTGCTCTGGGGAGGAGGGGGAAGAGCCCCAATTCCTCAGGATGCTTGATATTATCAAGTGCTAATGAGACCTGGATGGGGCTGAGGTGCTTTGCAGGCCATTAGCCCAAATTAACCTGACAATGAAGACGGGGCCAGTGTCTGAAGGGCGGCTGGGGTGTGTATTGGCTGTCTGGGGCTGGAGGGGAGAGAAATATGCTGCCCACCGGGCAGGAGGGACGGGTGGGTCTGGCCCTGCTCTTGCCACCTGCAACCAGGGCTCCCAGACCCTCGGGGCGTTGCTCCATCGCCCCTACCCTCGGCCCAGTTTGGGTCCGTTAATGGGACTGGGATGCAGGAGGTGAAGTGTGGCTGGATCCTGCTGCAAGAGGAGAGATGGGGTTTGCCGAGAGCCATGGGTACCAGCACCCTGGCACCTCGTTGAAGGCAGCAGTGCCAAGGCAGGGTGACACCACGGCACCCGGCACTGCTGGGTGCTCCTGGAGCAGGGAGCATGCACAGTCGTTAGCCTTAGCCCCAGTAATTTCTCCTTCCTAGGCTTTATGACAAGGAACGAACTTGCATCTGTTATCCTCGGAGGGGGACACCCCGTGCTCCTCTTTTTGCAGACATGAATCCCCATTCTCTTCTCCTTATGGGATTCAGTGGGATCCAGCTTGGGAAGGGGAAAATCACCAGCTCCAGGAGCCACGTGATTTGGGGACGTTCCTCCAGGCCATTTGCTTATCGGATTCTAGGTTATGATTTCTTATTACTATGGATTATCGCAGGAGAAATGGCTGCCCAAATCTGACACGGGGTTAAAAGCCAGTGTTCAGAATCCCATTGTTAAGTCATTTTTTATATTTTTTAAGAATAAAAGGCATGAGCTCGTAGTTTCAGACTCCTTAGGTTGGCAGTCCTGGGCTAGCTATCCCAATGAACGCACATGACTGTCTAACTAGCAACGGGAGCCCTGGGATCCATCTTCTCCCACATGGGATGCACCGAAAGGATGCTCTCAGTAGAGAAGGTGTTTTCCCATTTCCAGAAGGCCTCATGCCCCGGATTACAGATGCACCAAGTCCCCGTCACGTTTTCACGTGTGCTTGCTGTGGGTTTGGGGAAATTTCCATCACCTCTTTCGCCCTCTGGGATGGTTTGGCGGCTGGGAGAGGGATGGAAATGGAGCCAGGCTCTCCCCACCGACGGGAGGCGAGGTGTGAAATTTCTCATGGGCAAACAAGTGAGAGCTGCGGGGTGCCCAGAAGAAGGGGGACAGAAAAAATGAAGGGGAGGGGGGAAGCAGAGAAAGCGGCAGCCAGGGAGAAACAAAAATCCCCAAAGCAGCGACCTGGATGGAAGAGTGGGGCGTTTTCTATGAGGGGATTGTAAAATGCGCCTTTCCCCTTGTCAGGGGGGAACGAGGGCCCCCACTCTATCTGATAGTCATTAGCATCAATTAGTCCCGTTTGAAGTAGGCAACATCTTTGTCTCTTTGCAGAAAAAGAAATAAAAAAACCTTTCAGGGAGCCCATAATAACATCTGGAGCGGGGAGAGGCTGAACTCCAGTTCCCCACTTTCATCTCTTGTCGAGGTACTTGGAATGTTAATGCAGCCTCATTCTTTAATGGAGTTATCAGGAAATGCTTTTCACCTCCTTCCCTTTGCTCAGGGGGGATGTTTACAAAGGGTTGGGGGCTTTTTTTGTTGTTGTTTTGTTGGGATTTTTCCCCCCCGCCCCCCCCTTTCAGAAACTCCCCTCATCCCTGTTATTTTCTACGCTCTTGAAAAACCAAACTGGAATAAGATTTTTAAAAAATACAACAAGCCCCACCGCCAAAAAGAAAAAAAAGGGGATCAGGGTCCACCCTTTCACCTCCCCCACCCAGCTCCTGCACCCCGCTCTTTGCTGGGAGCAGATGGGGTGGGGATGCAGGGGGTGGTTCACCCTGATGTGGGCTTGGGAGGAGGCGGAGGGGGTCCCGGGCCCCCCGCTCCGCCTGGCTGCTGGGTGCTACATTTCCCAAGTCGTTACCAGCCAGTGAAAATTTCCAGCTTTCGAACCCAAACGCGTTAGCTGAGCACACAGTACTAATGGGAAACAGGACGCGTCATTAGCCAAAGAGTTTGGCCAAGCGGGAGAAGTCAAAGGGAAAATTCAACCGGTGCTGTTCCCGGTTGCTTGTCCCTCCGGCTTGCTGTCTGTCCATCATCTGTCCATCCCTCCTGCCAGCAGCGTCTGACCATAACCCCCAGCTCTGCTGCGGCTCACCCATCCCAACCACGCACGCGGAGAACCTCTCCCCTAATGGCCGGAGCATCTCCAACGTCTCTTTCCGTGGAAAACCGTGTGGCAGGAAGACTGCCACAACTTCCTGTAAGAAGCAAAATTAAGAGATTTTGTAGGCTTTTATAAAACCAATCAACAACTTGCGTAACGACACCTGTATTTTAATCCGCACAAGGTCAGTGCGAGCAAAGCCAGAAGCTGTGAATCCCTGCAGAATTTTTTAACTCGCTGGCAGCTGCTTTTTTTTTTTTTTTTTTGGGAGAGGCTCCTGCGCTCGCCCAGCTTTGAACGTGTGATTCCAATTAGGCGTGCAGTTGCGCAGCGGTGGGATTGGGGCTGGCTGTTTGCATAAGGCGCAATAAAGCGGCAGCTGTATTTATTCACTGATTTTGGAGCTGCTGTGGAAGACAGGATGCTAAACGGCAGGGAAAAAAGTGTTTTAAAGGCAAACTTGAGGGACCCCTTTGTCTCCCGCGGGCATCCTCTTCCTCCAGGTCCCCGTAGCCATCACCAGGGTGCTTCCTCACCAGCCGAATAATCCTGCCCGTGCATTCCCATCATTTCCATTTGCTTTGAAATGCTTAAAAATATGGATGCTCATTTATAACGAGGTCTATTTCTAAGACTCAGTCAGTGGAAAGAAAGTTTAAATGGCAGGAATCCCTGATGTAAGGCAGGATTTACTGGTTATGGAAAGCTGGCCCACACACAAAATTATGTTCAATGCCAGTTATTAAGCCACGGGGGATTTTTGCTCCATGTTTATTAACCTGGAGACACTGGTCCAGGCAATTTCTCTGCATTTCCGTACACCGGAGTGAATTTTTGGAGCAAATTTGGTGGTTCTGGAGGGATGAGCCAGAGATCTGTGTGTGCGCAGGGCTGTGAATCCTCAGCACAGTGTTTGCTGAGTAGGGTTGGCATCTGGTGAGGGGCCTGTGCCAGCCACAGCCCTCCATCGCACCATGCGTCCGTGCTTGGCTCCGAGGACATCACGTGGGTGCATCACCCCAACCAGGACAACAGTTAAATTTCCACAGCACAGTGGGCTCTTAGCCTGTGCCAGCTCCTGGTGGCCTTTTCCCATGTCCCATGTACATCCATGTACACACAGGCACATTCCCCTCGGCACGGCAGCAGGACTGTGGACACACCGTGCGTGACCCTGGGGAAGGAGCGGGTGTCAGTGTGGGTGTCCATGGGGAAGGAGCGGATGTCACTGTGCCCGTGGGGAAGGAGTGGATGTCACTGTGCCCATGGGGAAGGAGCGGGTGTTCCTGCGGTGTGCCTGTGGGGGAGGAGTGAGTGTCTCTGTGCCCGTGGGGAAGGAGCGGGTGTCAGTGTGGGTGTCCGTGGGGAAGGAGCGGGTGTCACTGTGCCCATGGTGAAGGAGCGGGTGTCAGTGTGGGTGTCCATGGGGAAGGAGCGGGTGTCACTGTGCCTGTGGGGAAGGAGCGGGTGTCACTGTGGGTCTCCATGGGGAAGGAGCAGGTGTCACTGTGCCCATGGGGAAGGAG
>NW_010240995.1:7865-10153 GCF_000690775.1 Eurypyga helias | reverse complement strand
GTTGGGGGGGGGACCGCCGTGCAGCCAGTTGGTGTCATCTGGGCAAGACAGGGAGAGAAGACAGAGGGGATCAGCAGTGCAGCAGCAGCCCAGGCCCTGGCCCTTCCTACTGCCACCTCCCACGGTGGGACTCAGCACCCTTTGCACCCCAGCCCTCCTCCAGCCCGAGGACAGGTGCTGCTGCAGGGATATGGGAAGGATCTGACCTCCGCAGCTCCCCCAGGGCCTGGTTTAAGGACTCACACAGACAAGGAGACTGCAGGGGGACAGATAGCTCTGCCCTGCCATCAGCTACAGCCCAGAGGCCAGCCCTGGGGCCCTGGGGGGGAAGAGTCTCGGGCTGCCCGCAGAGAGAGCCCACTACCCGCAGCCCCAAACTCCAGAGCATCCCCACCTTTCCTGAGAGGCTGCTTGCCGTTGAAGGTCTGGGGAACCACCAGGAACTGGTTCTCTCCCAGTGGCTCCCAAAACTGGAGGAGGCGGATGGTCCAGACACCAGGGCGCAGGGGATGATTGAGGGGGGGCTTGTACTGGGTGAACTCTGCCTCCGCGTCCACCGTGATGTCGTAGGAGGCAGCAATGACGTAGGTGGGGTCGATCCACACCACCGTGGCCGTCAGGTTGGGGCCCCGCGACCACTTCTGCATGGCCACCGGCTCATCGAAAGGTCCCATCAAGCCTCCAAAATTGCGGAAGAGCCTTTCCTTGGGGTCCCACTCTGTGCCCACCTGGAGGAACAGGAGGCACATGCTGTGGGATGCTAGGCGGTGAGATGCTATCAGCTCAGGTTTTCCATTTCACCTCCCCGAACCAGGGAAGGGGTAAGCTTTGGAGCCCAGCGCAACACACACCTCACCCTCCTCCGCCCTCCTGCCTGCCTGCACCATGCCAGCACTAATCCAGCTGGGTGATGCCTCCTGCAGCTGCAGGCACCGGGCACCACAGATTCAGCTGCTCCATAGGAGAGCTTCAGGCCTTTTCCCCACCCATCAGCTCCACATCCGACACGGAAGCCAAACTCCTGGACAAAGCTTTGTTCTGACATGACAGCGGCTGGTGGCCCTCTGACCCCACAGCGGGCAGGTGGGGGAGAGGAGGAAGGGCAGCGCAGTGTAGGAAAACCGGGGAGGGAAGCTTTCCCCATGTACCTCAAGGTTTTGTAAGCGGTTTGCCGGTCCTCCGTGACCTGCCAGCTTCAGAGCTCCTTGGGGCATCATCCACACCTCCAGGGACTCTGCCTGCCCAGTTTCCAAATTCTGCACTTCCTGCATCACCAGGTAACCCTGGAAACGGTCATCATAGAAATACAGGTGCACACTGGATGGGAAACCCTGGGGCTCGAACCTGGAGAGGGAGAGACAGAGGGAGAGGTTGCACACATGAGCATCAGCATCCTCCCAGCACGAGATGCAGGCCACCGCTCGGAGCCTGGCTCGAGCCCACGGCAACTACTCACCTGCAGAGCTTACTACCCACCTGCAGGGCTTGTCTGCCTTTGCTGCCGGTGCGGCCGCGGCTTTGCGGAGCCCCAGCCTGGAGAAGGCTGTGTAGAAGGTGAGGGTGACATCGCTGAGGCCACTGAGCCCATCGACGCGGTCGTAGACGTTCTCCCAGTACGCCTTCAGGGCCGGAGTGTTGGGGGGGTAGCTGCCGTAGAGGTGTGTGTCCAGGATCTCCAGCACCTCCTGATTCACCGTTGACTCAAACTTGCGGGCGAAGAAGGTGGGTCTGGAGAGTTGCTGGAAGAACACAGGCATTTCTAACGCTGTTGGCTGCAGCCCCGAGTGGGGCAGCCAGGAGGGAGACAGACCAGGAAGAAACATGCTGGGACCCATCCTGCCCCCTTTGAGGGCACAGGCTAAGAACAGCAAAGCACAGCCAGCCTCTGCGTGGGATCCTCTGTGGCAGGGTCAGTGGAAGCATACAATACACTCACTGGTAATGCAGATGGGTTCCCATCTCTCCCACTGCCTCCCCTTTTCCACGCTCAGAAGCAGCCATGTGTCATCTAGCTCCTTCGCAGCAATCTCTGTATTCCAATGGGCCCCCACCCCACAGAGTCACTGCAGAGCCCTGCACGAGGCCTGGCCACGTGGCACAGTCTGCAGGATCAGGGTCCCGCACTGTGTAAGCCAGGACTGATGGAAATCCTGCTCACTGCTCCTTTCGGGCCTGGATGTATCCCCCCCAGACCTCCCTTGTTCAGTCTACGTCCCCAGTCACAAGGTGTTTTGTCCTGCCAAAGGGGACAGCACTGGGGTGGTTTTACTGAAAAGGTATCATGTCCG
>NW_010240995.1:5413-7844 GCF_000690775.1 Eurypyga helias | reverse complement strand
AGGAGAGTGGGAAAGGAAGTCTGGGAAGAGGAAGAGCATTGCAAGCAAAAGCCTGGCTGCTGGGCAGGAGAGTCAGCGTAATCCTGCTGCCCGGCGCCGTGCTGAGCCCCAGGGCGGCTGAGGAGCCAATCCTGCTCCTGTCCCTTGCAGGGCTGGGGGGAAGCTCCTGCGGATGCAGAGAGCGGTGGGCATTGCCCCCAGGGGTGCACCCGCAGGGGAGCGAGACAGGGAGGAGGGGAGAGCGGGAGGAGAAAGGAGGATCTTTTTCACCTGTAGCCGGAGGAAGTCCTGGGGTTTGAAGTCATTTGGGGAGCACCCGCACCAGTCGACTATGTGTTTATATTGGCACTTACAGCCCAGCTTCCGGTTCCAGTTGGTCACTCGGAGGTTGTTATCGACCAGTGTCTCGCAGGCGTGACTGTTCTCCAGGACTGTGTGGAAGAAGGACTGTGCACGGCAGAGAAGGAACAGGAGACCCAGTGGGGATGGAGAATAGATGGTTAAAGGAGACCCCTCCACACTCACAGAGGAATAGGACAGGCCCTGAGAGCTCCTGAACCGATCCCTGTTCCCAGCATGGGGCAACGCTGAGAGACGAGGTTGTGTGCCCGTATCACCCCCCATCTGGCCCAGAGGGGCACCTGGACCTAAAGCACGGCTGGATAAAACCCTGAACCCTGGCCTGTCTGCTCCTCTCCCCCCCTCTTTCGTACCCAGGTCTGGGCAAAAGGGAGGCACAAAGCGGCCTGCATGAAGCGGCGCCCTTTGTAGCTACCCAGGGCGGGGATGAAGCAGGACAATGGGATGAAAATCCAGGCCGTGCCCCACAGCTAGCACCCACCTCGGCTGGCAGGAGCGTGTAGGTGTAGAACTGGCGCAGCTGGGTCACCAGCTGGTCGTCGGTGTAGACCACGTACTCCACGAAGCTGCGCGTCAGTGAGAACCAGTCGGAGCCCCCGTCCACCACGATGCCCTCGGGAATGTGGCGCTCGCCCAGCCGCCACATGTGAGAGTCACACTCGTGGAATAGGCGGTCCAGGCCCTGCTTCTTGATAAACCTGGGCACAGGGATGAGGGGTTAGGGGTGTCACCCACTTTGCTGGGTGCAGCTATGTCCAGAACATCCCCTCCCAACTGTTTCAGTTGTTTCCTGAAATCCCTTTTTTCTGTTCCTCTAGCTGGGATTACCTGGCATTGTCTCGGCCATGAGACTTCAGGAAGTTCTTATCTCTGTATTTGGACAGGAACATCACCAGCTCCTCATTGGTCCTGAGGTGCAAATTAGAAAGCGTTAACTTGGGGTAAAGCAACCCAGGAAGCATTCTCCCTGCAAGAGCCACCAGACAAAAAGACCCTAAGGCTGCTTGGTAGGTGCTGACTCAAACCCTGGTCCCATCGCTGGGGAGATATCTGACGCCTCACATGTGCGTTCCCTTGCAACACCCAGACCGCAGGAAAAAACAGCCTCCGAGGTACTGGCTGGGCTCCTCTGCCAAGATAGGACCAGCCTGGCCCTGGAGCATCACCACCAGAACGTGGGTGCAATCTCCAAACCCCATCTTCCCTCAGCTCCTTGCTCCTCCCTGCCCCTCCCAAGGCTGCTGCAGCATCACACAAGCTGAACGCCTCCGTCACCCTGCCCTGCCCCAGAGAGGTCCTCACCTCGTGGGGTAGTCGGTGGCGCTCAGGTTGATGAAAAAGTCCCAGGGCCACTCGGCCAGCTCCAGCAGGTCCTTCATGCTACGCAGGTACATCTTCAGCAGGCTGGCACCTCCCCAGATGGTCACCATGCGCCAGGGTGTCACGCGGATGTTGGGGTAGTGCTGGGCCAGCTCCACCGCCTCACGATGGAGGTAGTTGGAGCGCTGCCAGGGAACAAAATTATGGTCAGCAGGGAGCTTGTCTTTCCGGGGCCTCCTTGCCACCAGCCCAGAGTCAGCCCTTACGGCAGCCTCCGCAGGGAGGACAGCAGCAAGACAAGACTGCTCTGGGCAAGAGGGACAGATCCTGCTTCCCTGGGGCTGCACAAAGAGGGGTGGGAGGGTCACAGCTCTACCGGCAGCGAGGACAAACCCTACCCAGCCACCTCCTCCAGCACAGCGGGTGCTGTGCCTCTGCTCGCCACCCACCTGCACCCTGTCCCAGTGACTGATCTGGGCACTGTTAGCATCTCCCCTCCCCTTGTCCTTCCCGCATACCTTGTCGACATGGATGTAGAAGAAGTGCTGCTGGTGGTACACAGCCTTGATGAGCCGCTTCAGCTGGCGAATGGCCCTGCCGTGCACCACCAGCATGTAGGCGATGCGCACGGGCTTGCTGGGGGGTGCCTGCTGCAGCTGGCTCTCGTCCCACTGGATGACGGGGCTGACCTTGCCTGCACGGGGAGGGAGAGGGCTGTCAGCCGCCGCCAGCCTTGGCACCCATCACCCAG
>NW_010240995.1:5035-5284 GCF_000690775.1 Eurypyga helias | reverse complement strand
GGGTGTCCTTCTCTGGCCCCTCAAAACAGAAGATGCAGCTATGCCTGGCTCAGACTTCTGCAGGGACCACAGGTCAGGAACAGCCCAGTTTAAGGAGGCTGGCACAGTTTTGATTGGATTACAGAGGCTGCGGTAATCTGGGAATCAGTGACAGATTGAGGCCGCTTTTTGCCAGGTGGGACAGTTTGGTGACGTAAGGAAGAGGGCCCATGCACCTGGCTGGGATATTCCGAATACCCAGGGCCGATG
>NW_010240995.1:0-4973 GCF_000690775.1 Eurypyga helias | reverse complement strand
GCCCGGTGCAGACACACCACGTTGGCAATCTCCTGTTGGCACTGCTTGCTGCTGGCCCGGGCCAGCGCTGAGAGGGCGTCTTTGCCCGTGATTTCGCACTTGGGGGTGAAACTGTTCTCGGTGGGCTGGGGAGCCCCCTCCACGCTGCCTGTGTCGCCCTGCTGGAAGACAGCCAGCTGGGCCTCCCCACGCAGCTCTGTTAGGTTCCTCCAGCTGGAAGAGTCCGGTGCAGCTGGCAGCCTCCGTCCCAGTTTGTGTCTCGCCGTGACGGCTCTCACCACCTTGGACACCTGCACTGCAGGGCTGTCTGGCCGTCCCCGCCATCGCCCGTGCTTCCGGCTGGCACTGCCCCGGCGCCCGGCAGAGCTGTCTGAGTCCTTGGAGCCGTCGCTGCTCTCGGGCAACTTGGCTTTTTTCTGCCGCTCCTGTTTCGGTTCCAGGCGGATGCAGAAGAGAGGACAGACAGCATTAACTCAGATCTGCTTTCCTTCAACCCCACCAAAATGCTGCCCAGAGCATCCCTGTCCCCAGTGCTCAATGCTCCCAGTCCACACTGCAACATGCCAGGTGCTCCAGGAGCAGCCACCACACACCAAAGGAGTCTGTCACACCACCCCTCTGCCACCTAAAACACCAGGCTAAGACCCCGCAGCACCTCCCTGCACAGTCCTACGCCCCCTCATGGGGACACCCCTGTATACACCAGCAAGGGAGACCCCGACTCGTAGACCCTGTGGTAACAGCATCCCAGATGCAGAAAGAGGGTCTTGCTCCCTGCTGCCAGGCTCACTGCAAGACTAAACAGCTGAGGTCAGTTGTGTCTGCACCAGCCACCCTCTGGGGTCCGGTGTGGGCAGGGGCAGCCCTGGACGGTGGCGACAAGCACAGGGCTGCTCTGGCTGGCAGTAGTTATTGTACAGGGAGGCACATGGACCAGCTTTTCCCTGCCAAGATCACGCTGAGAGACCAAGCCCAGCACATCTGTCTGGGAGCCAGGGTCCCAGGCGGCCGCAGCTGTGCTCTCTGGGCCTAAAAGCACCAGAGAGGCATTGAAAAAAGTCCTGCCCATGCTCTTCCCCTGGGCCCCGGCTCTCCGAACTGAGCTGGAGCACTGCAATCGCCAGCTTCTCTAGAAACCCCTTTAACAAACCCTCCCGCCGAGCCAAGCGGACGTGTAAAGGGAGCAGTTAATTATGCTTTGTTACCTCTGCCAGGCTGGCTGATGAGCAGAAACGAGTCGGCCTTGGGGAGAGCAGAGAGTTGGGAAGTTTGGATTCCCGCGAGAGCCACACTCATGGGAAAGCACTTTCCCAGTGAGTCGTGCCCGTATGCCCCCAGCCCACCGCAGGCGCACCCGGCCGACAGGCAGGCAGGCAGGGAAACAGCTGACTACTCCAGCCAGGCCTCCCAGGGCTATCTCACAACACCCTCAAATCCCTGCCTGCCCAGCTACTGCACCAGGCACTGCAGGAGGTAGCAAGGTATATTGCACCTTATTCCTGGGCAGCAGCATCTTCCGAGGATGGGCAGATGCCTCACAAGGATGGTGGGACTGAATTTGATGCCTGCGGGCGCAGCTGCTGGGAAGGTCCAAGCCAGGTGAAACCACACTGTGCAAAGGCTTGGAAGCATCTGGCAAGACCTGCTCGCTCCAGTGTCCCTGAACTACCCATGTTGCGGTGGTACAGCCTGCAAACCATGGCTATCCAGGGAAGAATCAAGCCTCCACTTAACTTAGGAGGGGCTGGCATCAGCAAGGATGAGCCGAGTCCCCTTCTGCCCAGACAGGCAGCCCGAGACAGGCAGCTAACTGTTCATTAGTCACCATGCAGGACCATCTGTTCGAGAGTTATAAACCTGTTTTCCCCAACGAGCATCACAGGAGAGGAGAGTCAGGAGGCAGGAAGTGAGAAGTGAGTCTCTTCTGTGGGCTCAGCACTGTTCCTGCGGGAGAAGACCCACCAGCCCTGCTCACACCCTCTGCTCCTCAATGCTCCTGGCTCCAGGGATAGGTCCTGTGTGGTGTCCACCCTCGGTTATATTCCTGCTTGTACCTCTGGAAGGAGCCCGGTTTCCAGCTCACAAGCACACCCGTCTGCCTTCCCCAGTGCTTAGAAGCATCGCCAGCCTTTCCGGAGCTGCCAGCTAACAAACTCAATGGCTTCTAATTACTGCACCACAGCAGAGCGATCTCTCCATCCCAGCCTGGCAGGGAACAACTCCGGCCACATTGTTCTGCTGTATTTAAGACTCACATAGGACTTTTGTCGTGGCTCCCCATCCCCCTCCTCTCCCCACGAGCAGACAACTCCAAGCACCAGCCAGAGGTCACTTCTCCTGTCCTGCGTCCCCTGATGTGACAGCACTGTCCCCACAGTGCCGCTGAGCTGTGGGTCAGGTATCTACCTGCACTGTCTCCAGCGCAGGTTTGACTGCACCGATACCTCCAAGTTGCCTGTCACTGCAGGAGCAGAGCTAGCAGCATCTGGGGTCCTGCAGGATTCCCCCTCTGGTCAATTGACTCCGGTGCCTGCCACATACAAGCACTCAGCAGGCAAAACCAGTGCCAAAACGTTCCAAAGTCACCAGAGGAATCCGGCAGCCCGATTGCCAATTACAGCAGCAGAGCCTTAAACCTCACAATTAAAATGGCTGGACACAGCCCCCTAAAAACAAGCTCTTTGGGGTAAAAAATTAAAATCAAGGAATCTCTGCAAAGCTGGAAGAAAAGTTGTTTCATAGGAAGCTTCTACAGAGGCCACAGCACATGGAGGAAACCGACACATGGCTCCAGAGAGGTGCTGCCTCCTGCCTGGAAGGAGGATAGGAGGCAAAGAGGGAGAAGAGACGTGACTGGGATAAACCACTTCTCCCGAGTGACAGATCCTCTTTGTCCACGAGGACACTCTGCAGTTTGCATCTTCCCAGTGCCAGTTCCACTGTGGACCAAGCGCTCACACGCTCGCTCAGGAGCTGACAGCGGCACCACGATGGAGGCAGGATCGCTCTGGTCCCTCAGGCTTCGCTGTCAGCAGAGGGCTAGGTACCAATGAGACCTTCCTCTCCCATCTGTCTGTCTGGACAGGGAATGTGGTGTTTGATCCTGGAGGAACAAGAAAATTTGGCTTCCTGGATGTAGGAAACTCATCCAGGATGTTCTGAACGCTCCACAGTGTTTACAGGACTTGAGTCTCGTTTTTGCTCTCTGCAGGGAGTCACAGGCCGGTGGTGGTGGGGACGAGCCAGGTTAGAGCTGTGTCCATTAGCGGGAAGGAGACATTTACTCTGGCAATTAAGAGATCCCAAGGTTCCCCAAATCCTTCCACGCCTGCAAGGTCAGGCTCTCCTGGGAGGGTTCCTCCAGCTTTACCAGAAATGCCCCTGGGGAACGGTGGCTCCTCTAGGTCTGGCCAAAATCAGAAGCTGCAGGAGGGCACAGAAACCAAGAGCTTTGTCATTCTATAAGAAATAAAGGTTAATTGGACTTCTCCCAGCCTGCTAATGGGTTTGGGCTGTCAGAATGGTTCCTGCCTTCTCCAAAGAGGCTTGTTTGTTCCCAAGGCCCTGGAGTCAGGGCTCCTGGTGGTGAAATATCCCCTCTCCAGGCAAGGGGACCCATGGCCAAACCTGTCAGCTGCCCAGCTCAGTTTTGGGAAGAGACATGAGGAAACCAGGTGAGGACTGAGGCAGAACGAGCCAACCCTGGAAGCTGTGCAGGACAGGAGCAGAGAAGTGCAGACAAGCAGTGCAGGATGGTGCAGAGGGAAGGGGAAACCAGGACCAGCGAAGCGATTTGATCAAGGTCACGGGAAAGGGGGAGTCGAGCTCCCAGATCAGTCTGCTCACATGCTTCCAGTGCCTCTGGATCACAGGCAACTCCACGTCTGCTCTCCTTGCGGCACTTATTCCCTGGCTGTCTTGGTGGTGGGCGTACAGCAGCACATGCGGGTGCTCAGGGCCATTCCCAATGTCCCAGGAGGCCTGGGGTTGGGAATTAATCTACTGAGTGGTCACCTTAGAGACCTTTTCCCCTGCAAGGGGCTGCCCAGTTCCCCTTTTCACCGCTTTTCTCCCAGGGAAAACTTTCTAGTTCTGTGGAAAGAGCTGCTGACCACGGGGTCATGCTCCACACCAGGGAGGGGAGGGAAACACATGCCCACCCAGAGATCCCACCTTATGCCACCAGCTTTGCTCTGCACCACAGCTACCACGCTCACCTCACGCCTGCCCTGCACAGCTCCCATCGCATGCTGTCCCTGCCAAACTCGGCTCCATCATTGCCCCAGGGCTTGTCGGCAGCCCCAGACAGCCCACGGAGGGTCTCCACAGCCCCTGGAGCATGAAGGTCCTGCCCAAGACAAGGGGCTCTGGTGCCGCACAGATGTTGTCTGAGGGAGTCCATGCAGGGACTTGTCATCTCTTCCCTGATGCTCCTGGAGAAACCAGCTTCAGCCACTGGTTCACAGAGATGTAGCGGGCCTGGACGTGGTCCAGGCAGCTCACAACAAATAAATACATTCAACTCAGCAACCCAGAGGTCAAGAGCTTTGTTTGAAGGTGGAAGCAGCATTCTCCAGAGGCCTGGGTCCTCCACGATACCTGCTCCGTGCACGACCTTGGGCAGACACCTTTGCCAGCCTGTGCCTCAGTTTCCCCACAGACGTAAAAAAGAGGTGATGCCTTTTGTCTTAGCAGAGCATTCTAGTATAAAGACAACAGACGACCGCGGAGGTTCTTCTACCCTCGCACTTCACAGGGATCTCTCCAACTGGATCAGCTAAACAAACTCCCCGAGCTGCTGTGTGCACTCTGAATTACCGTCTATTCGTATTTCTCTGGTTCAGGTATCACCAGCCCCAGCTTCCCACAACATCTCCCAAACCACAGAGAAGCGTGAGACCCCCGTCAAGCTTCCCACGCTCCCCACCTCATGCCAGACCTCAACCCACGTACCCTGGGCCTCAAGGCCCCCT
>NW_010240994.1:0-954 GCF_000690775.1 Eurypyga helias | reverse complement strand
TTCCTGGCTGAATCCAGCACAGCCCTGTGAAAAAGGCAGCAGGAGCGGACAGTGATCTGAAGGTCCAAGAGCTCCAAGACAGCTCGCAAGCAGCCAGCAGGTGTACAACAAACTCTGGCTGCAGTCTGAAGCTTACAGAAAGCACAGTGCAGAAGGGAAAGTGCCGAACGTCAAACTCCGACATCTCACGGCGGAATGGCTGCGTTCTCCCCTGTTCTCCTCTCCGCAGGTGCCTCTGCTGTAACCCACCACTGCATTTTGTCCCTGTCCATGGAACTGTCATCTGACGGCTCTGTAATGTGCTCACCAGCTTAAATCCGCCTTAAAGGCCTGTTCTGTCACCCTTTTTTTTGTTACACTTTGACATAAGTTAGAGTTCTACACTGTTAACAACAGAACAGGGATTGTTGAACTAGTCAGACTTGTGACATGAAAGATTAGGGTGGAAGACATAAAATATGAATGTCATTTATTTGATCCTAACCTCTGCTGTATCATAGATTTTAACTTTTTACAGTTAAAAGCCTGTTATTTTCCAAGATGATCCAAAGCTCAAGACCTTAGCATGTGCATTTGATTCTCCCTTGAAGTTCACCAGAGGTTGGGCATGTAAGAGGTAACACTGAGCCTCCAAGAGAGAAATCCCACCTCGTGATGCCTGTGTCATGAACAGTTGTGATTCACAGAATCACAGAATGGTTTGGGTTGGAAGGGACCTTAGAGATCATCCAGTTCCAACCCCCCTGCCATGGGCAGGGACACCTTGCACTAGACCAGGTTGCTCCAAGCCTCATCCAGCCTGGCCTTGAACACTTCCAGGGATCAGGCATCCACAGCTTCTCTGCTCTGTTTGGCTGCTCTGGTTTAAGTCTTGTGAGACCCCACCTGTGGTTCTGTGTCCATCTCTGGGGCCACAACATCAGGACATGGTCCAGTTGGAGCGAGTCCAGAGGA
>NW_010240993.1:740-1008 GCF_000690775.1 Eurypyga helias | reverse complement strand
GCAGGAGCTGGTGTCGGTGGATGGGGAGAGCCTGCAGAACGTCACCCACCAGCGGGCCGTGGACATCATCCGCCAGGCCTACCGCAACAAAGCCAAGGAGCCCATGGAACTGGTGGTGCGGGTGGCCGGACCCTCCCCGGAGTGACACTGCACCCCCCCACCCCTTCAAGGAGCTATCCCGTGCTCTACCCGGGATGGCTCATTCCTGCACCGAGCTGTGGCCAGTCTCAGCAAAGGCGGAGGGACTCAGAGCCAGAGACGGCCCCCG
>NW_010240993.1:0-577 GCF_000690775.1 Eurypyga helias | reverse complement strand
GTGAGCCGGGCTCTGGGAACGGGACACGACCAAAATAAAGTACAAAAATCCCCCCACCCTGGAGCTGGGGGCGACCAAGCCAGAGCTGGGCACGGCCAGGCTTTTCCTTTGGTTTGACCCCTCCTGGGTGCCCAGCTGGGTCCCCCACCTCTGCCCGCCCCAGGGGTGTTCCTGGGGGGGTCTGCAGCTGTCACCCTTGGCGCCGTGCCCCTCTCCCCTAGCAGGCTGGGCATCACAGGGGCACGGGCCAGGCTTTTTTTGTGGAGGGGGTGGGAAAGAGGGATGCCAGGGGCAAGGGCATGGGAAAGGCACTGCGGGCTAGCTGCCCTACAGCAGGAGGGAGGGGGGCACAGACAGGTGGAGATTGTGGTGGGAGGGGGCAATACATTTTGGTAGGTCCTATAAAAATAGAATTATTTAAAATGGCACAGAAATGAATCCCCTGACAAACACACGAGGGGAAGGGGGAGGCTGGCACGGGAAGGGACAGGGCACACACTGTCCTCTCTGGAAGTGGTGGGGCGACAGTGCCAGAAGGGACAAGAGGGAGGGGACAAGCCAGCCCTCCCACTGCCCA
>NW_010240992.1:0-23210 GCF_000690775.1 Eurypyga helias | reverse complement strand
CGCACCACACAGCTTGGTGTCATGAAATTTCCTCTTTGAATTTACTCTAAAATTTAAAGAGTAAATTTGGAATTTACTCTACATTTACTCTTTGAATAGCTGAAGAAATAGTTTACTATTAGTAAACATACATGTATTTATTGTTATGTTTATAGTGCTAAAGTGAAATATTTATCAAATTATTTTTGTAATAGCAACACAAATAAAATTATGCTATTATCCTAGTTAATATTTCATTCAGATCCCTGCCTAGATTAGAACTCTGCTGAAGTTCAGAAAGCCAGCATGCTATCGTTACATTATACATTCTGCAAACAAATAAGGATGTATGCTCGTCATGAAGAACCATGTTCACTTAAGTTGAAAAGGCAAAGCAAGTCTCAAATGTAAGCACACCAGAAGAGAGAAATAAGAACCCCCAAATTAGGTAACCATTAAAATGTATACCAATGCACATAAAGCATAGGGAAATTTAAATTCACCCTTATAATGCCCCATATTTCATTGTAGTATTTAATTTCAGTCAACAGCATTGCAAGTAGCTAGGTATATAGTAATTGGTTCTTACTGTGTGCAAGCCAGAACAATAAACCACTTCTGATTTAGCCTTAGCAAACAGTAAAATGTCTGCTTCTTGAGTGCTGTAGCACAGAGGGATACTAGAGTGTCATGTTAAACAGTCTTTGCCAGGAAGAGTTTTGGATGGACTACTGAAATGGTATTAACCAAGAATTAAATGTAGGCATTCACTACCTGCACTAGCTTTGTAATGGTTAGTACCAAACCTGTACCGGTAACAAGAGATAAGAAACAGCTGTTGTCAGCTTCTGGGCTTCTGCCAAAAATCAAATTACTATTCTGTTAGCGTAGCTGTAAAAAGTACCGCGTATTTTGTCAACTCAGATTTATGCAAGGCTAGAATCATCCGGGAAACCAAAAGTGTGTTATAGACAGCTTCACAGCAATCTCTTGAAGGAACACTAAATCAAATTATGCAGAACATCACAGAATTGTTTGTTATTCCTAAAGCACTTGATTCTTGTGAAAGCATAGTATCTGTTCCTCTTCTAATGTATCAAGAACACTATCATGTGTAAGATTCTGTAGTAATAAGTTATGACTGCAAAGCTCTTAGCCAGATTAATTCAGAAGCAACGGAAGAAATACGCTTTCCAAAAACTATGCAGCAATCTATTCTGTCCTTTAGGTATTGAATTAAAAACAGGTCTTAAAGTGGAAGAACTATAGCTTGGTGGTATTCCCATTGGGAATATTAAGGACTGTTTGAGAGAGAAATATGTAAGAAGGTCAGTTTTTAGTTAATACTGAAGGTTATTTTATTTTTAAAAATTATAACTTGGTTTAATGCAATTTGTATCAGCTGTCAGGTAATACCAATTCCCATGGGTAAGAAACCTTATCACTGTCACCGAGTAGGAATCTTAAAGCTATTTGATGGACCACATATTAACACACAGGTTGGTATTACTGAATAAAAACATACAAAGGAATTGCCTGGCAATTGATAGTGTGAAATGAAACTGTAATTTATGTCTAGCTTCTTGGCTTCAGTTTCCTACTCCCTTCTAGATGATGTACAATATTGGAACAGTCACCAAAACTACATTTACAGCAGTTTGTTCTCAGCAGTAGAAAGAATAATTAAGCATCCCAGATAAGAGTTGTGTAGGAACCTAAATGTAGGGTTAAAAATAGCACAAGTTCCTTTAATATAAGGTAGTTAGCATCAAAACATTACATGCTACTCTGGTTCTGACACTTTTTGCATCCCTGTAAATTCTGTAACAGGTTGTATCTTTGCACCGTTTGAGGCTCTATAGCAGAACATGAAAACGGAGCCGCTGTGTGCATCTTACAGCTGCAGCTCCTGCTGCCGAAAAGAGCAGCTTACCGAATGGCAACCTTAAAATCCCCAGCTCTTCAGCTACACAGTCTGAGACCGTTCAGCAAAACTGCAGTCCCTGTCCCAAGGAGGAGTGTTTGACCCTATATAAACTATGTGTATATTTGAATATTTGTATTTTTAAACGCATACGGTTCTGTGCTGTTGTACGTGTGGGTCATGATAGAGGCTTCCATGGCAGTGCTATTTTTCTGTGAGATCTAACACTGTAATTCAATTCCATATTTCTTGCACACTTCTGAGTTACCTGTTTTCATGATTCATACCTTTGAAATTTAATTTCACCTTTCTTTTTTTTATATAATGCAAATCTATGTGTAGTAATATGTTCAGCTTGGGGAGAGATGGTTGGTCGGGGGTTGAAGCATCTCTGTAGGTTCTCCTGCTGTCTGTGGTAGGCTCTTCATAACTCCTTGGCCCCCAGCAATCTAAACCACGTTCATACTTCTTCCAAACATATTCCTTCCTTTCTCTAGCTTCTCAGCTTTGTCTACAGTGTATGTGAAACCCGTTGCCTCACGCCCCAGCCTGCACTCTGTTCCCAGTTGCTTTTCCTTCTCCTTTTCACACCATCTAGAATGGCTCCAACTACCTCCACTGCTGCTGCTTTCTCCCCCCCTCAGTGGGGTCCCTAGCCTCCTACCAGCCCTTCTTCATAACTCGCCTGCGTGCGGCTACCAGAATAGCCAGACCTCCCTCTACAGCCGTTTTATAAGCACATTCCATTGCTTTTCTCCAGCTCTTGTCCGCACTGCAGTACAGGGGTGAGAGAGGGGCAGTGTATTTCCTTCTGCAGACTGACAATTCCGGCACAAGATATATGAAATGTGTATGTTGGTCATTCTTATTTGTACGGATTGTGATTTGTTGTCTTTCTTAAAATACCTGCAGCTTGGCAGTGGTGTTTTCAAAGTATCTATTTTGAATGAGAGTGGGAAAGAAAGTCCTCTGAGCCAAATCATCAAGCAGCTAATTACTAGTTGAATGTCATAACAATTATTTTCCCATGTGGACAGCAGGGGTCAGCAAAAAGAAGGGTTACACTGGCTGAAGCAAACAGGCACTTTTTTTTTCCTCCCCAACTGGATTGCTTTGCATAAAACAAAAAATTCACTGTATTACAAATGAAAATTCTTGGTTCTACTGATTTTGACAGATAACAAGCTCTTCATTAAAAAGAATAATAATAATCTTTCTGATTATGGCCTAAACTCTAAGTTATCTCCGCCTCTAATAAAACCTCTGATCAAAAAAATATTTAAATTCTCTCACCGAGTTTTATAGAAAACTTTGTTGCAAAATAGTTTCATTAAATGTCAGCATCAACTTACAATGTAACACTGTGATAGCCAAGAGTAGGTAATGCCACTTCTTCTCTATTTCTTGTGATCACACTGTCATTTTCTCCATTATTTGCTGTTATTGGAAGTCAAAAACCCTCACAACTAGTAGTGTGGAGAAATAAAAATAAAATTGCTCTCCATTTAGAACAAGTCAGCAAGAGAATAAACAAAATACTTAGATGGCCTCTCAGTGTAAGTGCGCTCAGCGTAAAATGCAAACAGGCATGTAGTTCTGTTCCTGGAAGGATGGAAAGCACTGACCACACAAAGAAAGAAATTGAAGAAAACCCAGTCAAACATATTAGCAGGCAGAACCCTTTACAAGAACGTGCTGGAAAGATAGGTTGCCTGCTCTGCTTCGTGTCTGTTCTGTAAGCTTAGGAGTCCAAGGAAGGGTTTTTGTGTTTATCTTTGCAGCTGAATGAGTTCAGTTTCTCTCAGATTAGGACAGAAATTTTGGAACAGCAGGCTAATCCTTCCTGCCTTCACGGGCAACTGAGCAAACAGACCTGTATCAGCGTGGTCGGTTGTAAAATTGTAATTCTAGAGATTAACGTCTTTCTGTTTGCTTTGAACTTGACCCCCACGTTTCTTTTCTAGGTATGTTTGTATGTATGAATGTACACGTGCAGTTATTTATCTATTTGCTTTTTTGTTGTTAACAGCTTCTGTCCAAGGCCCCTGGGAGAGGGCAATATCACCAAACAAAGTGCCGTATTATATCAAGTGAGTACAAATAGTAATTCATTCTAGCTATTTACATTTGTCATTTACAAGGGTAGTTGGAAACTTTCTTAGATTATCATGAACTGCTCCTATGGTGTCTAAATGGGAAGAACAAAAAGGAGTGACGTGTGCACTAAATTTCAGAGAAGTGTGCTAGTTAGTTAAAACACAGTAGGATGCACTGATTTGTATATTGTTTGGTTTTATAGTACTGTAAATCACCTTCAAACTAAGTAAAGCTTTGGAGTATCTGGATTATAGTTTAACTTGTACCATTGGCCACTGAAGAGTACATATGGCAGGTTTTGCAATACAAAAAAACCCCCATCTTCTCAGTTGCAGCTGTGAATGTGGTAACTCTGGTATTTTAACCTAGAAACAGACATACTTCATACTACAAATTCCTTTAGGGAGAATACTTGGTAAAGTATGTAGGTGAGGAATGACAAGGGACAAATTAGTCCCTATGGACTATTCTTATAGAGTTTAGTTCCCAAATTAAGCTGGTTTGCTTTAAGAGTTGTGTATGTGTTACAAATTAGAGGGAAATTTGGAAACACCTGCTTGTGGTGCCCTAAACAGAGCCACTACACAGCTAACAAGAAAAAAGTTTTAATACCTTTTTTCCTTCTCTTTTTAGTTCTTTATTATCTGCAATATTTGCTTTCAACTATTTATATATAAACTTCTGAAGGAAACATGCAATACCTGCGATAAAGACTATAGGGCAAGTAACTGAAACATGGGTGGTGTTTAATACACATATTGATGTGGTTCCTCCTTATATTCCCAAGTAGTGGTTGCAGACGGCTTTTGCAGTGGCACTTCAGTTGCAACAACAAGGTGAACTGCTCCCGCAGCTTCAGAACAAGCATTTGAGTTACACATGAAGCAAACTGTAGTGCCAAAGAAAGGTGCAGTTATACCTGGCTAAGTTGGTTTACCGTTGCGTTAAATTTGTAATTTTCCTGTTTGCATTTGGCTATGAATAGTGAAACAGTCACAAGGAAGCTGGAAATCCCCATCAAGGAGGGCAAATCTGTCTACATGGGGCAAATGCAAGTTGAGGCTCTGGCACATGAGAGCCAGTATTTGGCACTACTGTAAAGGAAAAGATCCCCCTTTGTATGACTTACCTTTATGGCGAGAGATGCCTTGGCGATTTTTAATGTAGGTACAAGACGCATTTCATGCCGTGCTTCCCACTTCTCTCTGTGCTACTCACATCCAGCAGCCATGGGTGTGACTGTTGTCTCTTTGGTCAGTGGTGCTCTTGCTTACTCCTTGCCAGGTTTTGGTGTCAACTTTCATCTTCTAGGCCATTTACAAATTCAAACGAACAAGTTGATTTTATTTACTTTGGTTTGGAAAATATCTTCACAGCCACAAACAGTTGTAGCATTACTAGTTTAATTAAAATTTAAATTTGGACACATTTTCTATAAAAACTTGCTTTCCTTGAGATGTAAAACAAAGCGGTCAAGTTTTAACGAGGCTTAGTGAGCTGTGACAGATGTTCTCTTCTCCAGCTGTCCTCACTCATTTTTCTTCTCATTCATTCTCATCATTCTTACTTTGTATTTACACTCAACTGAATTATCTGTACCACTTTGGATTTTAAACTTAGCAAATGCTTTGACCTATTACTTTTCTATCAATTTGTAATGCTCTAAAAGAGCTTCTGTGAAGACTTAGCAGCTATAGATATTGTTCTCTTAATGTCTTCATACAGAATATCGCTGCTTGCCTCCTTTGCCAACCAGTTTTGCTACACATTTTATTGTTTTTCATTTTATTGTTTTTCCCTTGATGCTTAACTGTTTTACCTCAACATTTTCACATTTGCAATGATACAGCTTTTGATAAAGCCATAAATCAGGTGGTATTTAGTGCTAAATCTTCAGCAGCGATGTTTGCTTACTGCTAGGCATCTTCAAGCCTTGTGATTTTCCTAGTTAATATTCCATTTTTATACAGTTGATTAATCTGTAGCAACTAGTTGCCTCTAAAACTCTCACTTCAATGATTCCTTCTTGAGATTATTCATGCCAGTATTTTTTTTTCAAACTGTATTGTTGTAGGCATCATTGCCATGAAAAATATAATTATTGACAGTGTGCAACCTGCTTCAGCTATTCCCAGTCCCTGCCATTTTGTACTTTCTTGGCCTACTGTCACCTTCGTGAAAATTGCAGTCTAATGGCCTTGCACCAGCTGCTGCATTCTGGTGGATTTCCTTCCACCGTTTTATGTGCTTCCCTCCTCATGGAGATGATAAGCTAGGCCTACAGCTCAGCCTCACCTTTCTTCCTCAGTGAACTGAGAAATCAGGTTTTTTGTGTTCCATCACAGCAGAAGCATCTTGGCTTCCCAAGCAGCAACGGGATGGTACTGAGCGCTTGCCCAGCACACAAGGTGCTACTGAATTAAACTCTCCGTTTTGCCCCTGAATTAACATAAGTAAAATTGCCCCAAAACACATTTTATCTGACCCTTTTCTTTTTGATCTTTTTTCTGCTTTTATATATTCCTTGTGTCTAGAACAGGATTTAAGGATTTTATTAGATTAAAAAAGGAGGGGTATATAAAAAAATAAAAGGTTTTCAGTTTAATCAGTCCTGTTCTTTGGAGGCCGTGATCCTACTCTTACTAGCGTGCAACCCAGAAAATGAGAAGGCAGAAGCAGGCACAGGCATGCCTGTACTCTTTAATAATGTTTCAGGTATTCATTAAAATGTCTAAATTTAAGGTTTTAGGAAACAAAACAGGCAATCAGTGTACAGCAGAAATCTGAAAAGCAAATAGAAAAAATGCTCAGCACAAAGACACCTAAATACATATCAAAAGATTAAAAAAGACTCAAATTCCAAAGAAGACAGATAATAATGCTAGGGAGGCTGCAGATTTTAACACTGTAATTCAGGTTAGATCACATCTTGATAGAGCTCACCATGTGATGAAAGAGATCTCACGTGTGCATGCATATACACGCACGTTCTTATCTTCCAGTCAAACAGATAGAGGAGCTGCTCCGAAGCGGTGGTAGATAGCAAAACCAAATGTCTACTTTGGATGTTGCAACACCGGAAAGGAGCATTCGGTCATACTCCTGGGGTTTGAGGGGACATTAAGTGCCTGCATTCGCATCATGTTTGCATCTCTTATGTATGGCTTATCCTGTGCTCAGCAAACGTGTTCATTACCCAGTGCTAGGAGATCTCTGTCACCTCAGAGTAAGGAGGAGTTGGACTGAAGTCTGCGACATACTTTCTCTCTTTAAAAAAAAAAAAAAAAAAAAAAAATTCAGTAGTCCTGCCATCATGATGTGTTGAAATTTAGTAGTTGTGACTTTATATTTGTACTCATCTTGGACATTATTCTTCCTCTGTATAACAGACTTAGCGGTTAATAGTGTCTGTCTTCTTGCCCCCTTGCTGTGCCCATTCTTTTGAAGGATTTTAAAATGCTTCTGAAAAAAATACAGTAGTCTTTCATCTCGGTACTTCCCACAAAGGAAGCCTTCCAAGTTATTTCCCAGCCAAGCTTATTTTCTTATACAGATTATAGCAGTTCACTGAACTTTGTCCTGTTGAGGACAAAGCTGGATTCTCCAGAGCATAGATTTGACTCCTTGAGAAGATCCATATGAGCCTATCCACATAAATTAGCTATGCAGTGAGCTAACTCCGAGGACTATGCATCTCCACTTTCTTACTCTCTTCCACATTGTAGTTTCCTATGAGAGTGTTTGACTTGCATTAAATGTATCAGCTTGTGACATACATTTTTGTTAGTTTTAGGTTCGGCAGTCTTCCCATGCTTCACAGTGAAGATCTAGGGGGCCAGTTTCTATAAACATGCTTCTTTGTTGTCCAAACTCTTAATCTCCCTTTTAATTGTTGTTTAACCATGCAGAATTTCAACACAGAAAAAAGCTAAGAGCCCTGAGTTTTCATTGTAAAAGCAAACAGATTAAATCCATGATGCTTTTACTTTTGTTCAACTTAGAGACAGGATAAATGAATCTATCTGAATTAAATTCTGCTAAGATAAAATAAAGCAAAGGCTTGCTGTTCTGGTAAAATCACTTGGGTTGTTTCTTCTGCAGAATGTAGATAAGTATGAGATGCAAAAGCAAGTAGGAAATATCTGTCAGGCAGAGCAGAGGGAGACACGAAGAACCATAAATAAATAATGGTTGATTGTTTATATGAAGTGAGTAAGCTATGAAAACTATATGTACGGCTGACAGTTAACCTATCTACCTAGTACCAAAAAAGTATTATTTTGGCTTCTTAAAAGTACAACTATTATGAACTTTTCCCATTTTTAAGTTCTGAACTCTCCAAACCAAAAATTGCATCTATTGTGAAGGAAAGAAAAGCTATAATGCTTTTCAGTCTGCCTTTACATGATGTAAATTATTGTGTTGTCTAGCACAAAAACCTAAGCTAAATAGCTGATATTTCTTAGAGGTTTGTCCAAGTGTGGAGTTTTTCTTTATTGTTTGTAGAGATGCAAAACATTCATTCTAAAACTTGTCACAAAAATTTAAATTTGGAGCATAAATAAATGAGAAATCTTAAGCCTTTCACTGCCTTTAAAATGAAAGCGGAGGTTGTACACAGATGTGTTCCCGCTGACTGAGCAGGAGCACTCCAGTAAGATACCGTGGGTCTGCTCTTCCTTACTGTCTGTCGGCAGGGAGTTACTGCCCTCACATGCCAAGGAACTGAAGGGGATTTAATTTGTTTTGAAATGAACTGTAAGTACTCAGCCGCAATGTTATCATATCCTAGCTGGTGCAGGGACTGGGAGCAGGGCTGTAGCCTCCCATTAGGGACAGTAACGGGTGGAAACCACGTGCCCTCCCCACCGTAATGCGTGTAGCGCTGTGTGCCTGTTCGGAGACCAGCTTCCTTGGGCCCTCCCACGACACTGACGGAACTTCATCCTCTTGATATGACAGGGCTCATAGTTAAGTGGATAGTAAAGTTCTTAAGCTTTGTCACGAACTCATTCAGTATAAATTTTCACAGAGAGTGATAGCATTAAGCATTGCAGAGAGGTTAAACAGTGCAGCGATAACTCTAATGCGGGTTAAATCATTACATGAGTTGTGCAGGTAGTGTTGTTTGCTCAGTTTAGTAATGAGCTGGGCAAAAGAATTTTAGATGGGATCTAGCTTTCCTGTTTTCCTAACTAAAAGGAACGCATCAACATTTGAAATCCATTAAATACAGCTACTCGCTGTTTTCCAGCTCTGGGGCTAGGAGAGTAATAAATGAACTATTTCGATAGGCGCTAATGTGAAAAGTAAACTCTTGGTACTGTACACAGTTCACATCTTTATAGAGTTATAGAAGTATAGTTATATAACCTTACATATTTTATTGTAGCTGAAATAGTTATATTTATTGTAAGCTGAATGTGATTTTTGCTTGAATTTTACTTTTTACTTCATTTCCCTTTCCTCCATTTTACTTCAGTTGTTAAACCTAGCCTGACTACATTTATTAATAAATGAATGAATAAAAAAATAACATAAACAGTATAATTTTTACAATGTTTACTGATATATATAGAATATGGTCCGATTATATGGTCTTTATGGCAGATCTTCCATGAAAAAATAGATTTTACAGCTGCTCTTAATAGCTAAAATGTATTGCCATGTACTTCAAGCCCATGTTTTAAACATTGTGTGCTTAATGAGCAAGATTCAAAAATAGGAATTATGTTTGATATCACTGGAATGCTTTGAACTTGAAAAGATTAGACATATTAAGGGAAAAAATAGAAAGATTTGCCTGTCAGACTTTTCTTTTCTCAAAGATCAATTACATACTTAATTTAGATGACAGACAAAGAGAAGACAGCTTCTGACAACTGTCCAATGAAATCTTCAAGGAAATGGGGAACAATATCTCAGATATTTTACACAGTCTTGTTATACCAAGGAGTCTCATAATTCTTTTGTTTCTCAGAAGACTGACAGCTTCTCCAAAACAGTGCTTGCCACATCTATTATCTGCATTGCCCTTGATTCAGTGTCTTTTCTGATGCAGTTAGCTCCACAAATAAGCAGATCAACTATCTCCCCATTCTACATGGGAAAAATTTCATCCATATAGTGAGAGAGTCAGCAACCAAGTGATCTCTCTTCACCTACTGTGCCTTTTTTGTCTTCTTCATGATCTAATATAAGGCAGGACTATAAAATTTGTGGGTTCTAAGATATGTTTCAATACTAGTGAGAAAAGTAGTGGCCATGGACATGTAGGATGAACATCACCAGCTGCATTTGCTATGGATGCACAGGCTTGGGCTGACCGTGGAATGCTCTAGTGCTGCCATCTGGGGCAGTGCCTCAACCAAGAGAAGACGGAGAATGCAGTGATCAGACCTATCTGTTGTGTCGGCTGCTTCTGCGTCTTTAAGTGGCTTCTCTTTCAGGGCAAGGTCAGATTTTATTTTCCCAAACTGACTTTTTTGCCAAAATGAACTCACCGATACTGCTGAATCTCTCTTGTGTTTGTTGTTTCCCTGACCTTCTAAGATGCCGGTTCTTCTACAGACTGCAATAAGTTCCTATTTTTCAGAATATTCTCCACCTGCCTTGGCACATTTCTTATCCTGAGAGATTCGTTTAGTCTTTACTTAGTGTATCATGCCTATGGATTATTTGACCCATTTTTCTCCTTATTAAATCCCTTTCAATTTTTTCTTTTTTGTTGTTGTTGTCAGATAACAGCCAGAATTAGTTCTGTGTTGCACATCATTTCTGTGATAGCCTTATCTTTAGATCTTTAATCCTCAGAATTAATTTGTGTATATATTATGCTCAGGGCTTATAAATTCTAGGGGAAACATAAAATGAACTGAGAACTGTATGAATGCCAGTAAAGTTGCATTTAGGTTTAAGTAAACATGCTAACCAATAGGTTAAGAATTATCAAATCTTCTGTGTTCATTTTGCTTACTTCTCATTTTCTGATTTAGAAGTTGAACTTTATAAGATATATTACAGTTTCAAATATGATCTAGAGGTTTGGCAGCCTCTTGCATGCTACATACTCGCTTTGAATTTCAAGTATTCATCAAATAAATTTTTATATCAGGAAATCTATGGCTAGACAATTTAAGAAAAATAAACCATTAAAAAAATGCATCACATCTCTGAATGAATTGCTTTTCTTCCAAGCTGTTTTGATGAGACAAGAGTTCATGTTTTTTCCATGGCAGTTGAGCTCAGAAAATGAGATTATGGTGCAACACAACAGAGAGTCATTATCAAGTGGCACTCTTTATATAACCAGCCTAACACAGGCACCAAATGGTGTCTACAGCCTACTGAGTAGAGTAGCTGGTGGAGGTCAAGCTTTGCTACCCAGCACCTACTCATTCTGTGTGTCTAGGTCCTCTCTTCCAGCAGAAACAAAGTTTGTTTGCATAAATGCTGGAAGTATTAGGTTGCGAGTTTGAGGGGAGAACAAATGCACTTAATACAGCAATAAATTACTAAGATGTGAACTCACACACTGTTATGTTAATGAAATTGGTAAATTAATGTGGGGGCATTACCAATTGCATATGAATTTTCACGCAGTAGATAAAGGTTGTAAAAAAAAAAAAAAAAAAGGGACACACACAAAAACTCCAAAACAAACAAACAAAACTAAGTATCTAAAACCATGATAATTCAGTCTCATTCAGGTATTTTGTATTTATCTAGACGTCTGCTAGAAAACTTTCTATTGTTTTAACATTTAAATAGAAAAAAGGGCTTTAAGTGTCTGGCTAGTAAATAGCTCAGGTTGCCTTTTGAATTTCATTAGGTACCTGTCTCCTGCTTCTCCCTAGTAGAGGGGCAAAGATACATTATTCTGTGTTTCATTTTAACAAATTTAACTCAATTTTTTTGCGTAAAATCTGTATTATTGGAAAAAATGTCGTACAACTTCGTGCTTGTGGGTTATGACAACCTGTATGAAGCATACTAAGAAAAATTGCTAGAGAGAGAAGTTAGAGGTATAGAGTTAAAATTCAAAGGGCTAGTTAGAAAACTACCATTTGACTTGGGAATAGATGACTTCATACAAACATCTCGACTATATCACCAACATGAAACACCATGTTAAGATTTTAATCACAGCCCAAAGCATTTCTAGTCGAGACATGGTTGTAATACTTTGTTCATAATTAGGAGACACCTTGCAGCAGGAAATATCCCATAAACATTTCAAGGAGATGGGAGTTAGAGTTTATAGTCATAAAATTTATTGGGTTTGTTCCAGTATTTTAGCTGTTGTGACCTGAAAATATGCAATAAACAAATATGAGGAAGAAAAATATGAAGTAAGGTATTAAATTTCAGTTCAATAAAAATACTGACATACTAGAATAAGTGTGCCAGGACAAGGAGTAACGAGTTTAAATTGAAAGTGGGAAGGTTTAGATTAGATATCAGGAAGAAGTTCTTCTTGGAGAGGGTGGTGAGGCACTGGAACAGGTTTTCCAGAGAAGCTGTGGATGCCCCACCGCTGGAAGTGTTCAAGGCCAGGCTGGATGAGGCTTTGATCAATGGAAGATGTCCCTGCCCATAGCAGGGGGGTTGGAACTAGATGGTCTTTAAGGTCCCTTCCAACCCTAACCATTCTGTGATTCTAAGTTTTGTTTCCAAGCAGTATTTTCCAATCCACCATCCTGGAGGTTCTGTTAGCCAACTGATACACATTTTAACATTGTAAAGAATGTGACAATAAGGTAACAGATTTACTGCATACTGAAATACAAAAAAGCTGCACCCTCATCTGAAAATCAGAATATGCATATGTCCTCCCAGATCAGTGACTTTTATCTACTGTTTAGTCTTTAACTCTGCTTAATTGCATTGAGCTTTAGGACTTCATCAATGGGATGTTGTTGGCTGACCTCACCTACACATCTTTTAGAAAACAGAAAAAGTTAAAGCAGTTGCAAATACTACTAGATACTAGCAACAACAGCAGCAGCAGTAAATAGGTTACAGCCATAGAGAAGGCTATAAATGTCCCTAAGGAAATCTGCGTATAATTTAGTTTCAGATATAACCATAGAGATAATAGCAATATGAAGTAAACTCAGAGGTAAACCTTCCCTCAACTAAAACTTCACTGGAAGGTTTAAAAATGTAAATTTGATAGGAATTTAAGGTTAAAATAATATATTATATGCAGATGTATGCGTTCTATTACTCCTGGGACTACCTCTGCCCAAACATTTAAGGAACAATTTCAAGTGTTTAAAGCAAAATTCCTATCAGTGACGGTTTTTTAACCATGTTTGCTGAGAATCCCAGGAATCTATAAATCATGTACTGACTTTGGCATATGTGATTAAACAGCTAAACTTAGAAAACTTCTGAAGTAAACAAGCCTCCATTTATGATAAGTTTTCTTACATCTTGATTAGTTTTGCATGTCATTAATTTGCATTTCATTTAGCTTTGTGTTTGAAAGCATCCTCTACTTCCATTTTATCTCCAGCTCATACTACAATTGCCAGTTTTACTGAGCAAATTTCATGAGTATGTGAGAAGTTCTAATGTGAAATATTTTTCTGTATATTTATCAGCTTTTAGCTATAGCAGTGATGTTCAATTATTTTTATCGCCGTGTTTTGCTGAATCTGGACTATAAAAACATAGTCATTGAATATTAAAAGTTTGCTTTCACGACACAGTGTTGATAGTCAATGTGTCTTTTGTAAGGCAATGCTAGTTCAAATTCATTAAAAAATCATTCTGAAATTAAGTGGTTTAAAACTTAACTCTACAGCTGAATTATCATTCAGAGATATTCACCAACTCAGATCTATAGGATTTGGGTACTTCTACCAATCTAAACCTTACAATGATAGCTTCAGTAGGTATAGAGAGCTTGCATGTACAATTTTGATATTACTGTATGTTTTATGAAAAGAAAACCCATGGTTTTCATAACTGCCTTTGATGTGAAGCACCAAAGAAAGGCTGGCTCTAAGTGACAGCCATATTCAGTACTTCCAGAGAGGACTGAAAAGCCCACTAGAGAACTCTGAATTTTGTTGTTTCTAGATGCTAACTTTATCTTGATGTATTCCTAAATTAAACTTATACCAACTACCCACCTGAATGACCTTCAGTTTCAGTGTTTGGGGTTTGGGTTTTTTGTGAACACTATTTGGAAATTAGCCAAAAAAAAAAAAAAAAGACAAGGAATGTTCAACCGATGACAGACCATATGGTCTGTCCATGAGAAGGGAAAGCGTATTTGTCAAGATGATGCTGTACGAATGTGCAGCAGTGTTCTGGTTTTAGTTGGGAGAGAGTTAATTTTCTTCACAGCAGCTAGTAGGAGGCTATGTTTTGGTTGTGCTGAGAGGAATACTGATAACATACTAATGGTTTCAGTTGTTGCTAAGGAATGTTTATACCAAGTCAAGGACTTTTTCAGTTTCTCATACTGCACCTGTGTTCCCAGCTGCTTCTCTACAAGATGAGGGCAGGGGACACAGCCAGGACAGCTGACCAGAACTGACCAAAGGGACATTCCATTCCATAAAACATCACTCTCAGTGTATAAATTTGGGGGTGGACTGGGGGGTCCCTCTTTCTCTCAGGCTTGGTCTGGCTCTCACTGCTCAGGGACTGGCTGGGCATCGGTTGGTGGGTGCTGAGCAGTTGTATTGTTTTCATTACATATTATTAGTAAAAATTGTACTAATAGTACATCATTTATTTTCAATTATTAATTTTTTCTTATCTCAGCCCACAAGTTTTCTTGTCTTTTCCTCTGATTGTCCTCCCCATCCCACTGGAGGGGGGCAGGCAGGTGAGCAAGTGGCTGTGTGGTGCTTGCTCGGGCTAAACCACATGAAGAAACAACTCAAAGCAAAAAGCTAGTCACAGTGAGGAAAATAGAGTTTAAAGACACTTTTTGTTTTAAGAAAATTCTTATTTGAAACAAGTATCCTTAGAGGTCATAGCAAGTTTCTTGATCAATTACAGATAATATATTTCAAAACAAGAAATTGGAGGAATGACACTTAGAACATCAAATGGCTGGATGCTGGAGAGCAAGTCTATTTGCTTAACTTCTTCCCTTAGACATCAGGAGCATATCAAAATGACTTGTTCAAGAGTTTTGATTTCCAGTGATGTATTTTCTTCAAAGCTTATCTGCTACTTCTTTCCTTACACGGGAGTCTTTTTCTTATCACTGTCTTTGATAAGGCAAAACAAATCTCTCCACTGACACTGTTCAATATCCAGAACATTGCCCTCCTTTTTCTTGGAATCTGTATCTGTTTACAGTTCATGTTTTTTTTCCCTTCCCAGTCTTTTCTAGCTTCTGTACCCTTTTCTCACTAAAACAGCTGTTAATAAGGTCACTAACCATTTCCTGTCACCCAAGTCCAAGAATCTTTTCATTGTTCACATTCTTCTAGGCCCTTCCACCACTTTCAACAAACCGTCTTTCCGCAGTCTTTTCTTGTATTTTCTTGGCTTGTTGTCAGGTTTTGCCTTGTAATATTTTACCATTCCCTTTTTCTGCACCTTCGTCTTCACTTCTAACACTCCCTTTGCAGGTCCAATCCTCCCCCTGACAACACTGCCTCCAGCCCATCACCCTCTTTACCCTACTTTCTCTCAGCACTGCTTTTAGTTTTCGATCCCCGGGCATATCCTAATAGCAACCCCAGCATCTCTCCTTTCAGAGTTTCATTTCATTTAGTTGTGCTGATGACTTCTAAACTTGTTAATTATAGGTTTCCTTCCTGTTTTCTTTATAGCACTCACTATTAGACTGTTGCTAAGTGCTAAAACTCAGAAAGACCAAAATAGATGCTTTCTTTCAAATGCAAATGTTTCTCTGTTGACATTCTTCAAGGCCAGGCTGGATGAGGCTTTGAAGAACATGACCTAGTGGAAGGTGTCCCTGCCCGTGGCAGGGGGGTTGGAACTAGATGGTCTTTAAGGTCCCTTCCAATCCAAACCATTCTATGATTCCCACTGTTTTACACAATGTGTTCCTGTCTCCATTTTCTATCCTTTCAGTCTCCTAAATGTACTTTATACCTACTTACACATATAGTGTTTTAAGGATTTAAAATATTTTAACTCCTTTTCCTGCACCAAAGAAGTATATTTTTTTCTTCTGTTTTCTGATTAAAATTATCATCATCTTAGATTTTTACTTACTACTCAGTCACTCTGTTTAGCAGTAATTTAATTCAGCCCCAGCTATTACTCGCTCATTAAGAGATGCTGTGTTCACTCTATTATCAATACTCATAAAATGAATTACAAAAGTTCAGAGTATTTTGTTGCATGAATGATGAAATATGTCAGAAGAACTTGAAAATTGTTTGTGGCGCTGTTGCTCTCTCCATCACCTAATTTCAGGGTAAGTTTGGAGAATCTGTATTGCTTGGTTACTTACCACTATATCAGTTTTACTGTACCTCTGCACAGAAGACAGGTACTTTTCACATTCTGCATGTTCACATGGATTAACAGAGAATTTTAAGGAAGAACGAAAATACTCCTTACTTATCCAGGTGTCTGACCCGTGTTGAAGAAGGCTGAGGTGATCTAGATCTGGAGAAGTACCCACACCAGCAGGCTTTATTAACTTAAACTCCCTCAAAGTCTTTTTCGCTCAGCGCTGGCAGGGGCTGACATTGCCAGAAAAGCCACATACTAGTAGTCTGTGCAAATATCATGATCAGTTGTTGACATTTGAATTTTCAACATAAAGGCCTGCCCTGAAAACCCCTTTGATATGGGTAGTGGGTGCTCACACACCAAGGTCTTTAAGGAGAGTGTTATTCATTGGTCGTCCAGTTACTCCTGCTGTACCAAGCAGCAAGAGGAAAACAAGTTCTGAGTAAATGCGGCGCTGGCAAAAAAACCTAACATTTAAAATCAGACTTGGCAGGCATAACCGCTCTCAGTCAAATCTATATTTTTGCTGTATTTCTCTTTTGTACAATGCAATGAAATTTCCTTGAGCACAGAGCTGTGTACGAGTACGGTAGCTTTCACAATAGCAACAAGTCAAGGCCAAAATGGGCCACGCCATTTTAAACCAGGACTGAAGCTTATGAATAGATGGAGAATGGGATGGGTTTCATCCTAATGCTGCTGGAAGGAAGTTTGACTAGTTGTCAAACCATAGCCTCTCGTGAATGAGAATTTAGGAAAATGTTTTAGCAGCTATTCCTCCTCACGCCAATCGCATTTCCAGTGATCTCGTGCTGAAATAGTGCCGTAGCATAAAGACAGATCAAGTTCTTCACCAGCTCAGCTCTTCACAAGAGAAGGCAAGTTTCCTTTCTGTTAATATAGCATGCAGTACAATGGATCTCAGCTCTCAATTAGGTTCTCTAAGCAGTACTACAATGGAGATATTTAATAATAACAATTAGACTGAATAATGTAGTCTCAGCAGCTGCCTGTGATGCTTTTCATTGCAGAATGCTTTCCTCATTGCAGTCAGTACTACTGAAATGCCTTTAGCAGCAGAGCATCTACTTTCCATGCTCAGACATTGCCCCAGAAATAGAAATGGTAGTTGCAACTTTTTCCCTCTTTTGTGAGAAATGTATGTTCATGATTTGCAAGAGTGTGGGGTGTGTTACGAAAAGTTGGGTATCACTGCTATCCATGCCGGTTTTTCTAAACAACATCTACTTGGCCCAGAACTTGGCAATTAACAGGTCACAGCCAATACCTCACCAACCCAAGCCAGAATCATATCCTAGCACCCTCTCAATTTCTTGTTCTGAACTTGTATTTTTTAATTCTTCAAAAACACAAACTCTGTTTTCCAAATCCTAACTGCTTATCTGAGCAGGTATTTCTCTGAAAAAATATTTTATTTTCCCCACAGCGTTGGCACTTCTGTTTCCCCCTTACTGGAATTGGTGCTCATTTAGTATGGCTTAATCACACTTGTAAGTTCCAGTGCACCTTTTCCTGTACTGTCAGTCTTGGAAACTTCTTTATTCCATCTTGGTATTAAAAGGAGATCCTGCTTTCAACCACAAGTCAAGCTATGGTTGTATTATTCTAAAGCTTCCTTTGAAAAAAAAAAAAATAGAGCAAAATCCTCATCAGTGGTAATTAATTTTGACAGTGTGGGCTTTGTAGCAATTCACAAACCTGTACTTTGTACATCAGCATTCCTTATTATTCTAATTAAAGTGGAACATTGTGCCCTCGCCAGTCATTAATGGGTTTTCATTTTGTAAATGGCATTTGCAAAAGTTAAAACGGGCAGTTCATATGAAGTCCACAGGCAAGAGCGTTAAAATTAGCATCACCATAGCAACAGTCTTCCATCATTAGTATTCAGGGCAACAGCAAATGTTTTGTTGTGCTTTTGTTTCCAAAAAAAGATTTTTCTTTACTTGTTATTCATGAATAGAAAAGGCTCAAACCCATATATTTTAGGTAAAATTATTATATTTCTTTGGATGTCACTGTTATAAATTTTTGAGGTTTTGGAGGTATTTCTTTTTCAGGACAGAGGCAGAATTTCATGATCTCTACAGCTGTGTATGTCTAACCTTCTGAGCGATATTTATTCATTGCCAGCCTGCTGCTCAACAGTACAGTTTTATATGAAGTCTGTCACTTCTACTCAAGAATCTGAACCAAGTAACGGATTCTGCTGAGAATCTGTAAAAGATGCAGGCACGGTGACACCTGGTCAACCCTCATTAAGTGGAGAGTGCATCTGCTCAGTGCTGGTGTTGGTGTTTAAATGATGCTGTTTATTCGTCATTCCCCTCCCCACCCCCCTCAGGAATTGATATGTAAGTGCATACATTGTCTCTCGTGAAACAATATTTAAATATTATCTTGCTTCACACATTTTAGAACTGGGGAAAGAAGAAAAAGGCGCTTCCCCTAAGGGAAACCAAGGTAGATTATGAGCATACTGCAATGTCCATTACTGGAAGAGGCGATGCTGGCTACTTTTTTTCTGAAGGTTTAAAGAGGGCATAATTGTCCAGGAGCGTGTTGCAGCAAAACTTTGAAGTTCAAAGAAGAGTTCAGCACCATATCTCCTACACGTGCACTGGGGCATCCTGCTTGCAAATGTCTTGTTGAAGGAAAAGCATGCAGTCAACACAGGAGAAGCAGTAGTTGCCCTCTAGAAACAAATATCCTGTGTGCAGAGAGAGAGGGGTTAAGAAAAGCAAAGCAAGGGGAAAAACGTTAAGGAAAACAGACGATGAGCAGGGTGAGGTCAGTAGAAGGACTGTGGTTTTAAACTGATGTATCCTGGCTTGTCAGTAACCAGCACAGGATCAGTAGTAACCACATGTTCTCTAGCATTATGTCTCTGCGTTTTGATCTGGCACAGGGAAGGTTCCTACTTTCTTCTTCATCTTCTTAAAATACTTCATTTTGCAGATTTTTGCAGAGAAGAGTCTTTAATGAGTAAACACACTTCAGTGCATTGCAAAAACTGGGGACATAATCCATTCCATGAAAGATATTCCTGTATTTTAATAAATGGGTCACATTTTCATACAGTGATTGCCTTGCTAGTACCAGCCATTGTAGTATTGATTAATTTTTCAGCTAGTGAAACCTGCAGAATTTGAAAACCCTTTAAAATGGTGAATATATATATATACCTGAGGAAAATAGCTCTCAGGTTAACTAAAAACTATCCATGGTGGGTTGACATTTGGTGCTTGGCACTTGGAGGACCTCAGCACAGAAGGGGATTGCTGTAACACTGAGGATCCGAAACATCTACGTATATGTTCATCTGTTCAGCCACTTATTTCCTTTCTTGTTTAGAAGCACCTTTTTGCTAGGTCATGTTAATCTTCCCCCTCTGCTGATTCACTCTAATTTTTGCTGCTTGTCAGATGCTTTCTGAGAGATTCAGCATGCGTTCATTTTCTCTCTTTTAGACTTCCATCCCCTAATGCAGTGAAGATACTTACTGAACTGTAATATTTTGCAGAATTTTGATATTTGATCTTCCTAGATAAATTCAGTCGTGAAGTGGAGCATTGTAAAAATGGAGTAATTTTCACTGAACCCAGAATTCAGTCTTCATTTAATGAAAAGGTTCCGTGCCTAGCATTCTGTCTAAGCAAGCTGCTTTGTAACTCTGAGTAAATTCAATACTAGTTCCTTTCAATACTGAATCTTAAAATTAGCAAGTAGCCTACATGTCTTTAAATCAACTCTGGGGATCTTCTTAGATTATTAGTTCTTTACAAGCACTGAGCTGTAACATCATTAGAAAGATATACCTAAATTGCAAGGATTTTACAGCCTTTTTTACTGTAAAAATGACAGGTAGAGAGGCTGTTTCTGGGAAGGATCAGTGACAGATTACTATTTTCCATTCCAGACTCCACTGATTCAGGGACAGACCCTTGAGCAGCGTTGTGGCTAATGAGAGGAAATTGCCAGTTTCTTACTTATCCAAAATGGGTAAACACTGTGTTTCCCAAAATATATGTATGTATACTTTCTACTTAGGCATGTCTTTGAAAAAGCTACTGAAGCTGTTCATTAAAGATATTTCTGCAGCTGGTCTAGAAATACAGAAGTAGATGCGCTTCTGTGACTATGGATTTCAGATATGCTATACTAGTTGCAGATTTCCCTTCTGAAAAGTGAACTCTGGAAGCAGAAGTAAGCAAACAAAATATCCTCAACTTTCTGTTTTGTATATTAATCTTCTTCAAAATCGTATCCATCTTCAACCTATAGAAACTCCGGAGAGTAGAAATAAGTGGTTTGCAGATGTTTTTCTGAGTGTAACAGACCATGCATTTTGTAGCTGAAAATGTCAATGATTACAGGAACAAAATATAAAAACAAGAGTTAGAACTACTAAACCTAAACCACATTTTTATTTCTCCATCTATAAACTTTTAGTGCAAGTAATTTGGAATAAAGGCATCTTGAAATTTTATTTCAGTGCTTAGAAGGAAATTTCTTCCAGATTTCTGCTACCGAGAGCATTTTAGCCACTAGGACCCAGCTGTTCAAAAGCATATTTTAACCCTACACTTCAGTCTTTAATTATCACCTGAAAATTAGAGATTAAAAATACAATTCCCAAAGCTCTCTTACTGATGAGCTCACCACCATTTTCAAATGCTCATTTGAACTTCTAACATCCGAACTGAGCTATTTTGACATAAACCATCACTAGAAGCATACACAAAAAGCACCAAGACTGGCCATAGGTGCACTCAGCTTAATTTTTTCTTTTAATTACTGCCTGTTAGTGGAAATGCTTATTCCTTTAGTCCTGCTGTAATATTAAGAAACAATTTAAACCACTTAGCAGACTGTTCAATTGCAGGCGCTGTTCTGTATCTTCATATTTGACCAGTGTTTTCTCCTGTACATTCCTCATTCATCTGCTTTTCCACTATTTTAATTTTGCTATGGCACAAAGGCAATTAAAACCTTACTAATATGGTCATTACATGTTAGTGCTTGCTTTCATATGCTATTATTTCTTCTCCTGTTTCCAGTTTGAGGGAGGAATAAATACTTCATCACACTCTAATCTTGAAATGAGCAGAAGTACCTACAGAGGACTCCAAGTTATTGGGGGTAAGAGGGGTGGGGTAGTGACCATCAGACTTACTGTCAGGTGTTTGGAAAGGAAATTTTAGTTCTGTGCCAAAAGCAGCTTCCATGGACTGACAGAGATGTTCATTGATTTCAGCAAAGTTACTTCTTATTTTTAGCAGTGTAAAAGGGATGAGAATCTGTCTCTCAGTATTTCCTCTCATGTATCATGTATTTTCACATCAGTGCCCTAAGTATTGTGGAATAAACATTAGCTGCTGGCAGAAATGCGAATCTGTATCTGTATAGTTTTCCCTCGGAAAAAAACCAAGCACAAAACCCTGAGTGCTGCTTTGCTCTGGGGCATTTGTTCACTATTCTAGAAACAAGGAGTGGAAAAGAGTCTGTCAGTGTGAATCCTGTATCAAACTCGCCCATGTGGGTATGCCCACGTCATGTGGTCTTGCAGTCGTTCTCTTCGGTTTAGATCAAGTTGGCCAATAGGACTCCTTTCTCCTGGGTCAGTCCTAACGTTGGGTTTGGTCATTGGCATGTATTTATTGCACCCAGAGACCTCCTGAACAATTCTTCTTTGGTACATGTGGTACTTACCAACTTTTTCCTCATTTTTATAAAAACAAACTGATCTTTTTCTGAGTTTCAATAGATCTTTCTGAATCTCTACTTACTACTCCTTTGTCTTTCTGTTATGTGCAAGTTTATCTCCTACAAATAATTCATTTAAAGTCCTGAGAGGCTAATGTTGCTCTGGCACCTCCAGGCAGAAGGTCTGCTCATCTGTTTCACCAGTTCTGCAGCAAGTTTCAAGGACGTTGACAAAGGCCGACGTTGCCTTGTCTTGCCTTGTCCTGTTGCATCTTTTGGATTTGCAGCTCTCCTGAATTCTCTCTTTACTAGATCATCCCAATAACCGTTAGACATTTACACCCACTTGCTTTCCTTAAGCCACAGCTTTCCTCTTCTTTGTGAAGAAGTTAGACAAAAGAGAAAAACGATCTGGAAAACTGCCTCCTGCCCCCACCCCTCCCCACCCCCCTTTTCTAGATTTTCATTTTTTCTGAATAATTTGCTTGCCACAATGCTTCCTCTCTGAGCTCACCCTGCTGCAAGGCTCAGCACTCTCTCCAAAAACACAGCTCAAATATATTCTAACTTTATACTCTTTTTGCCACCATCCCAAAGAAGTATGTGATGGTCCTCAAGTAAGAGCATTAACCTGCATCCTTTTTTTTGTTTCAGAAACCTTCTTGAATTATACAGAATTTCCTCTTTGTATTTATTAAGAAACTGACACATTTGCTGGTGAATAATTAGTAAATCTCTTCAGCAAAATAAGAATAATTTGGGGGGTTTAATGTAAACTGTTCCTAAGTGTAATGTATTGTGACAACCTTTAACACAGTTTTACCCAAGAGATTCCCATTGCCAGTGAGACCAAACAGGTGGCACCTCCCAATCAGTGCCTTGTTATCACTGAGAAGCTTTGATCTACCTAATGTATAATAAATAAGATTCTGCATTTTAATCATCTTGCTTCTTTCATATCCTTGTGCTGCAAAGTGTTTATTTCCAAAAACTTAGACTGACTTTGTTGATATTTTTTTTT
>NW_010240991.1:13244-13522 GCF_000690775.1 Eurypyga helias | reverse complement strand
GGTGGGCGGCAGCCGGGGGGGTCGGTGGGGCGAAGGAGAGGGCGACCGTGTGCGATGAAGGCTGCACCCAGACGGCTGGGCGTGAGGAGTCATCTCCTTCCTGGTGCTCTGCCCCTGGCTTACGGTCCAGCGGCTTCTTTGTGGAGGGTTATTTTCTAGGATGAGTGTGTAAAATGGGGTGTAAGTTGCTGGCTGTTAACAGCCGAAAATGGCACTGGAAGGGGATGTGTTTTCAGCCTCAGCTACTCAAGGGGAGCGTTAATAGCTTTAGTAACAGA
>NW_010240991.1:0-13215 GCF_000690775.1 Eurypyga helias | reverse complement strand
TTTGTGGCTGCATCTGCGGGTAGATATCCCTTCCTGAGGGAAGAGGCAGAGTGGCAAATTAATGCAATCAATGTAATTTGAATCTGCTCTGGTCCCTAGGCGGGTACCAGGTGGTTGGATCTGGACTGTTACCTCTGCAGCTCGCTCTTTGTAGCTCCTTTGCCCACATCTTGCAGTGTTCCTAGCTGAGAGAATTGAAAATTAACATGGAAGTTGAGCAATCTCCTGTATCTTGCTAGCTCAGAACAGATATTAGTATTTGAAATGCAGATAATGTAAAAAAAACCCAAATTTTTACATCTCCAGAGGTTAAAGTTCCCTACTTGTGAAGGAAGCGAAATAGCAGTGGTGAGAGAAGCACGGGGTGGTTGGTGATGTAGATGATTGCTTCTTTTGAAGGGTTTCCAAGAATTCCAGCACAAAAGCACTGAAGGTCAGTTCACGCTGCCACCGCCACCGTGCAACTCGCCTGGTGGTAGCCCAGGTTGTGGGTCTGTGCTACCTCACCAGCTGCTTCAGCTGGAAGACGCAGTAATGTTGTTTTTCTTGCTGCCAGCTAGTGCAGAATCTGCCCTGACAACATACAGCTGGGAAACTCCAGGGTTCATTTCTGAGCTCCCACATTGTCTGCTTATCGAAGCAGTTGTACAGGTGATAAAAAGGGTTCCAAAGCAGCTGGTCAAAGCTTATTTTTCCAAGATGGTGGTTTGTAGCGTTGCTTTGGGCTCCAGCAGAGTCTTCTGTACATCTAACCCCTTCATTTTCGTCTTCCTGTGGAAAAAGAAAAGGAGCTGTCGGTCAAACATGTCGTGGATCAGAGAAGGCGAGCTGACCATCATAGAGAGATTTTGTGCCAACATCATTAAGGTAAGGGATGAATTTGGTTACCGGGGCTCAAGAATTGGCAGGTTCAGGGTTCACAGGGGAGCTGTCTCTGCGACTGCTCTGCTCTAGAGAGATAGTGTTGCTAGCAAGGGTACCTATTAATGCTGGCACAGGATGTACATCCCTAAAAAGCATTCAGGGATGGAAAATTACTTAAGCTTAGCCTTGCAAATGAGCAAAGGCAGTCGGCAGTGCTTGCCAGTAATGAGCTTATGCTCCCAGGCTTCCACGTTTTGTGCCCTTGCTGATGAAGGTAGGGCATGGGAGGAGGGAGAGAAGCAGGGTGGTTGGATGATGTGTCTGAGAAACGAAACTGAGTTTCTGCTGAGTAGAATAATAACTCGCCAGTTCAGGAAAATTCTGTCCTTGCTCAGCAGAGTCTTGAGACTGGTGCTGCTGCCCTTCTCTCAGAAGGAGCCGTGCTGACCTAGTGAGGTCAGTGGAAAGGAATACTCCTTGGAAGCAAGGGAAAGTCTCGTGACTCTTTTGGTTGTTTTCTCATAAGTTAATTGTATCTGTGCAAATGCCCTTGAACTCTGAAATAAAAGTATACAATTACGGCAGCACAGAACTGTGTGCACCCTCCCCCGTGGGTGCAGAGAGGCAGCTGTGGCAGCGCTGCTCACGCTCCAGAGTGCTGCAGTTCTGTCGTGCGACAGCTACGGGGAGGGCAAAGTTGCTTTTCAGTGTAGGCAATTATCAATACTGACCATGCTTTTTAGAGAGTGTAAACTGGGGTTAACAAAGAGGTAACGAGCATCTTACTCTTTCCAGCTCCAGACTTGAAGCTGGGCGATGTCACCGCATTCTTGCAAATAGGCGTTGCTGCCAGGAGCAGTGGAATTCAACTTTCTTCGATGCAAGATGCCAGCTTGACTGTTCACTTTCTGCTGTGTTGTGTTTCTCTTTATTTTTCTAGGCAGGTCCAATGCCCAAGCATGTTGCCTTCATCATGGATGGCAATCGCCGTTATGCCCAGAAGTGTCACGTGGAGAGACAGGAGGGCCATTCGCAAGGCTTTGATAAGCTGGCACAGGTGGGAAGGATGTTTGCTGCCCTTAAACTGTGTGTTGGAAGCTTGAGCCGTGTTCTCAGCTGACTGCCTTTACTGCTTGACTGGTGTGTTGCATCCCTTTTCTTTACTGGTGTCAGGCCTGTGCTTGGAGCTGACGTTAGTCATCAGGGTTCCCAACTTCAGCTCCTCTCTCTCTCCTTGTTATCTTGCAGAGTCATTCTAATCAGCCATTCCCTCACCCCCACCCCATTTTACACTCGATTAAAGCATGTGCCTTGCAGATCTTGAAGCTTTAAATTCTGTGAAGCAGGTTGAATTTCTTTGCAAAGGTCTTGAAAGGTATTGTATTATGTAATTTATAATGTTATTTACGAGAAGCGCATTTCCTGGCTGGATTAGTCCCATATCTGTTGTGGATTCACATCCTCACTGGTATTTCCCTCCTGTTCCTTAAGATGAATATGAAATTCTTCTCAGTTGGGTTTCACTGTCAGCTCTCAATGGTTGTTTCTTTGATGCCATCTTGGCACAGTGGGAAATGACAGGAAGGTGTAGTGGTGAAGCTGGGTCTTGCTGACCCGAGTCTGCTTACCCGACTTCTGTTTTCCATTCTGTCTTGCAGACATTGCGGTGGTGCCTAAATCTGGGCATTCGGGAGGTCACTGTTTATGCCTTTAGTATTGAGAACTTTAAACGCTCCAAGGAGGAGGTGGATGGACTGATGGATCTGGCAAGACAGAAATTTAGCCGCCTCTTGGAAGAACAGTAAGAATCCTCTCGCGTCCGTATCCCTCAGGATGGAACTAAGGCAGAACATGATTAAGAGGTGTTACAGGGCTGTTGGAAGTTGTGAAAATGGGTCAAATGAAGGAAGCCATTCTCCAGCTAGAGATTGTGTTGGGGGGCTCTGCCTACCTGCACGGGGTGTACAGCTCCCGAGCACGCAGTCCCCAAGCACATTTGTGTCTGTATCACGTGGCTTACTGTGCAGCAGTCCCATCCAAACAGTTGGGACAGCCCAGCTTTCAGATAGCACGGCACAACTGGAAATTCCTGCTTAGCACTGGAGTGCTAGATGCCTTGTTTACATGACATATCAAACCCTTGTCTTAAAATTCTGCCACAGACTGCTTGGCAGATGAGAGCTTAGCTCAGCCACTTGCTCTGCGGTAACGTGAGACTTCTACATACGGACACCTGGTGTGTGAAGTCACTTGGAGCAGGACAACCAGTTCATGTAGTGCCTGTAGATGGAACCAGTACAGATTTGAGTGGGCAGGGAGTGCCCTGTTGCTCAGTGGATATGTTTGTTTCCCACGCCTCCCTTATGGAAGGGGTGCTTATCCCATTGAAGTAAATTTGAAAGGCAGTGAGGGAACGCGGCTGGAAGAATGGGAGGGAGAGGATAGCGTGTGTGTGCCAGTAGAAGTTGGGAAGGCCAAGGCTACCTGTGTGCTGCGATACACCATGATTCAAGAGGCTGTTTCCCTTCGTCAGGGAGTTTGTACCACAAGGCACAAGCAGGAACCTGTAAGATCCCGTGGGGTGTCCTGTCTGCTCAGAATAATGCTGTAGCAGGCATGGATGGCTTCCCGTCTCATCTGACGTTCGCTCCACCACCCCCCTCCCACCCTCATACGTTAATCTTTCCTTACACCAGAAGGCAGCTGCACTACTCTGTGGGTGACCATTAGTCATCTTAGTTTTTGATTAGTTACAGGTCTGTGGTTGTATTTAACTTTTCCATATGGATTTTTATAACTGCAGGTAGGAATACCTGATCTGTGATCACTTTCTAGCCCTTTGGTTATGTCTGTACCTGAGGAATTTGTATGGGGAATGATCAGTTTCCCTTTATGGAGCAGTTTGGGATGATCAAATCTAAGTCACTTTCAACACCTGAAAACATTTGGTCATTTTGCCTTTTTCTACTTCTCAGTTTTGCTGAAGCTATGCCTGACACGTGCCTGTTGTATTCATTTGGTGGATGTTACACAAGGCAAACATGGCACTCGTAGTAGAGACTGTTCTGTTTGCTATAGTCCTCGCTCTTCTTGTTGGGTGTAGGGAGAACTTGAAGAAGCATGGCGTGTGTATCCGTGTCCTTGGGGACCTGCCACTTCTGCCCTTGGATATTCAGGAGCTGATTGCCAAAGCTGTGCTGGCAACTAGGAACTACAACAAGTAAGTAACTCGCAGTTTAAATAGCTGATACCTCACGTCTTCCTCTTCTACCTGCAGGCTGAGACTTGGCAGGCACGCTTTGCCTTGTTTTTTGTATTTCTTCTACAGGCAGACACAACTGTTGTAGCTATTATTCTCTCTGTCATCTACTGCACCTTCCTTAGGTTAGTCTTTCACATCTTTCTCCTCTTTCCAGATGCTTTCTGAACGTCTGCTTTGCATACACATCAAGACATGAAATCAGCAACGCTGTCAGGGAGATGGCATGGGGGGTGGAACAAGGACTGCTGGAGCCCAGGTAATTCTTGTCTTTCTGTGCGAGGCTTCAGAGAAGGCGGCTGCCTGTCTTGCCTCCTACACTTTGTCAACAACCTCTCCAAAGCCAAGTGGCTTTTAAATAGATCTCATTAAACCAGTATGACCGGAACAAGTGACTTAAAGTTACTATGCAATGTTTGCTTTTTATTATTTCAGTTACCATGGTGATAGATACACAACCAAGACAGAAAAGAAATTAGGTCTGTGTCTTAGGTTAGTTTAAACGTGAAGGCAGATTTTATGCCACAACAATTGGCTGCTTGGCTGGCAGTCTTAGCTATGAGGTCAAACAACAGATGAATCATGAATACTGAGCTGTTCCTCCACCCTGAAGGAGATGGAGTAGTTAGCACTCTGCTTTCGGCTCCAGATGGAAGTCCTCACAGTCTGGTTCCACCACTGTATTATGTTTCAAAGAGTGTGTGGGGGGATGCTCTGGAGGCTGAGCGAGCTTTTGAAATAGCCTGTGGAGCAGACAGCAGCATCCATCAGAAGCAAGCTGATGACTGGCTGTGGTACAGCTCCACCACCCAGTTTTAATCTGCAGTCCTGTGTTGGTTGGGGGTTTTTTGGGGGGTTTTTTTGTTTTCTTTTGTGTTTGTTTTTTTTTTTTTTTAAAAGCCCTCAGTAATTCTGGCTTACTTGTGCCACCTCTGTAGGGTCAGGAAAGTGATCATAATACGCTGCATCTGTCTTTTAGTGATGTGTCTGAATCGTTGCTTGACAAGTGTCTATACACCAACAACTCCCCCGACCCAGACCTCCTGATTCGTACCTCTGGAGAGGTTCGGTTGAGTGATTTCTTGCTCTGGCAGGTAAAGTCTTTGTTTTCTTCTTGAAATACTCAGTCTTTGCACCAAATTGTGTTCTACTGACTCCAGGCGTGAGCTGACGTGAGGGCTCTTAAACTCTGTCTGCCAGGGGTTAGGTAACTTCTTGGATGGACTGAGTGCTGGGGCACCTCTGAGGAATCTGTTTCTTGCAGTTCTGTGATTGCCTAAAATACCTTGCAGCTCAAGTCTGGAATTGTATCGTCCTGAAAACACTTAGTAAGAAGTCACAAATCAGTCTGGCTGACAGCAGTCAGGGAAATCATGAGTTGCTCATCCTTTTGCTCCTCTCACATTTAGGCAATTCCTCATTTGATTGGTAAATTCCTGGCGTTTATTAATTTAACCTGGCAATGTGTTCCCTGGGATGAGGAAATCCCAGGAAGGATTTCTAGATTCCTGGGAGAGGTGTTTGTCACATGTCAGCTGTAGGGATCGGAGGTGTAACCCTATAATGCAATGTGCACGTAATGTACATGCCTGCAGTTTCTGAAGTGTATTTGACTTTCATAATGAAACAAGACCCTGCAAGACAGGTTCTGAGGATGGCAAAGTCAAATCAGCGAGACGAGGCTGCTAAGCTAAGCCACAGTAAGTTCTTAAGGCATATAAAATTCATGTATTTGCAGTATCCAAAGCTGCTTCCATTTCTCTTTCTCCTGTGCTAGGCAATATTGGCTTGTTTGTAAGCCAAACCTTGGGGGAGAACATTTGAGTCAAGCCGCTTTACTTAAAGCTAACATTTTGTTTTACATGTACAGTTTGGAGCTAAACCCCAATTGCCTTTAAGCAACCACATCAAATATTCCTATTCCGGCTTATTTAATTGGCAGGTTCACAGAAGTTGTCTGGCTTGAGTCGGGGTTGTCTACCAAGGCATCTGCCTCCCTTCCCTGTGTTTTTGGGCACACCTATACCCTGGGTGGGTGTCAGTGCTGCGAACTAACGTCTTTGCTTGCTGCCCTCGGTGGTAGCCCTGGCAGAGGTGCCTCAGAGGCTGAGCTTGTAGCCGGTGCAGCATTACCGAGGAAGTCGGTGCTCTTTGAGGCTGGCTGGCACGATGCCCCTCTCCCATGCCGCAGCAGGAGCAGCAGAGCAGAATGCGTGTTTTTGCTCCTACTCTGCCAGCTCACACGCCAGAGTGTTGGTGCAATTCCCATCACTGGCAATCGTGTGTCCTGACAGCCCCAGAGTAGGAGGAAGTTGGGATATTCAGGATGATTCTCTGGCGTCAGAGAAAATGTCCTTAACAGTATCTTTTTCTATGGAACTGACACTAAGATTTTCTGTATCACTACAACTTTGAGTCATGCAAAATCCTTTTACGTGTTAGATTTTGTAGTAGTGGTCATAGGAATGCATGTACTTGAAACTACGAGGAATGTAATGGCAAAAGTAGGTTTTTACTTGAAATCTAGCATCTTTCTGCTCTGGGATATCTTCAGTGCACCACAACTCTTGGATTCATTAGGCACTTTAAATGCCATGAGTGGGCAGCAAGGAATATCACGAGATGTCATTTGATGAATGGTTTAAATGTCATGTCCTGATCCTCAGTTCATCTGTGATTCCCTTAACTCAGCCTTTGGTAGTCCAGTGTTGCTATTTTAGTTTTATTATATGTCTGTGATGCTTAAGCTATTCAGAATACCTCTGTGAAGACCAGCATAGCATTAGAAAGAAGCCTGCTGGTACCTTTTGCAGGAATGGGTGACCAGTGTCCCGGCACTAAAAACTCGTTGAAAAGACTCTACGTTCTGCAATTTCAAACTCTCCTGGCTGGTATTTATTTCATTTCCAGTAGAACACGATAACACAGACCTAGGTTTGTTGGGAAACTGGTGTAGTTTGACCATCTTGATGACTTTTTACCTCGCTAGGTGATTAAATTGTTGGTGATCTTGCTTTCTACAGACATCCCATTCATGCCTGGTGTTTCAGTCAGTCTTGTGGCCAGAATATTCCTTTTGGAACTTGTGTGAGGCTATCCTTCGGTTCCAGATGAACTACAGTGCTTTACAGGTAAGGGAGCCCTAGGGAGAACAAGCTCAAGACAGCACATTACCTGCACAGCAAGGTGCTGGGGAGCAGGCAAGAGCGTGGAGAGTGGGAACAGAGGAACTGTTCATTTTGTGTGGTTAGTTAAGTCTTGTTTCCGTAGCAGCTAACGCCAGATGCGTTGCTTCTCCTGGACCCATGTGGCTTGTTACAACATAAGTCTTAGCGGGTGGCCAGACTCCTCTACTTTCAGGAATATCTAAAGTACCTGAAGTTGCCATTGTCTCTGCTCATTCCATCAGCTGGAAGAATCTGTCCCCGCTCCTCAGCTGGCAGGACAGAACAAGTAAGCACTCTTGAGTTGCCACAGGGCAAAATCAGCCAGTTTAACCCAAACTGCTTCAGAGTGGTTTAAGCAAAGACTGCTGAGTTCACTCTGGAATGAGCTGGGAGGATCTGCATGCCCTTACTCTAACCTTGCTATTAGTTTTAGGGTTGTAACAAGTGTGTTTAGAGTTTCCCTTCTGGGAGCTGAAGAGAGGCTGCCTGCGCTGTGAGACACCAGACAAGTGTCCTCTTGTGAGTCCAGATGTGCCTACTGGAGAGAGTGTTCCTATTGCTGGTTGTCATTGTTCCTCCCCTCTCAGATCTGTTGTTAGGAGCTATCCGTGAGGATCTTGCCAATTTAGTAGTGAATTAGTAAGCTGGCTATTTTTAAACAAAATAAGTTTGGAAGCTGGAGCTCCCGATGGGGAAATCTGGGGGCAGCAGCTTGTAGCACAGAGGCAGGAGGAGGAACTCAGTGTGTGGTGACTCTTACTTCCACCATATCTGGTTGCTGAGTGTGTCCCTTAATTATTTGGGTCCTCTGTTGTTTGAAAAGAGGCATTATATTGCCCTTTTCTGCCTTCAGGGACCTTGTTCACCTTTGAGTTGTTAAAGAGGTTATTATAGACTGTTGTGGTTATGGGTGAATTTAATTGGGTCCGGTCAATATGGAAGCATTCAAATTCTCCACATCCTTAACCTCTTCTATTTGTGCTTCTGCCCCAAGTCTGCTCCTTTTCTACCAGCATATCATTGTATTAATACAACCAATGGCAACTCAGCTTCTATGTGAAGAGGAAAGCAAAGAAGGCAGTAGTGTTTGCCACAGACATTAGCTTTGCCTCTGTCTCAGATGGTAAGGTCACTGCTCTGATTTTGCTCCTAGTGCTAATTTCTGATGGGTAACAAATGCTGCTTCTGTTCCCAGCTAGGCTCATCTTGATCAATTGTTTTCGTGGCTCTGTTTGTGTTCATGCTATACTATTAGCAAGCTTTCTTATGGCCAGATTTATTCCTTGGTTGGTTTTCTTGCTGTGAAACCCACTTTGTCCATGGTATGACCCTTGTTTGAAGGGATGCAGCCCAGATGTGAAGAAAGGGAGGACTTCTCACTCAAAGAAACTGCTGAGATTAAGAAGGTTTTTTTTGGTTTTGGGTTCCCCCCCCACACACACACACACATTTGAAACAGGTGATCTTGAAAGCCAAAAATGCCTGGAGCTCTTAAAACAAATGACCTTGGTGGAGGAGTTGCTTGTCAGTGAGAATGATGGGGCTAGGGGGTTGACAGAATATATGGCAGCAGCCATGTCCGCTTTGGGAGAGCGCTGCCGTGCTCAGGACATGGGAATGGTGTGGGTAAGTGTGGCTGGAAGGTTTGATGAGGTACAGAAAAATCTCAGTTTGGAGGCATTTGACAAAAGATCCTTCCATCAGCTCAAACAGCACCCTGTTTAATAGCCATCTTTGTTTTCCAGTCAGCCTGCTGCTCAAGGGAGTCTACTCGCTGGTTAGTCCTAGGTTGAGCTATAACCTGCTTCTGGGACACGGTAGGCTGAGGGAGAGAATGCAGGCGTTGGCTGGTGAGCCTGCCCTATGGAAGTGGTCACGCTGGGTCTTTCGTGGTGAATAGACACAGTTTCACTTTGTCCAAGGGTGGAAATCTTGTGCTGAACAGGCTGATGATCTTTGCATTTCAGATAAGCAGAGCTGCAGCAGTGGAGTGTGAATCTGTATGTACTCTGGGTGATCCTGCTCTGGCAGGGGGGTTGGACTAGATGATCTCTAGAGGTCCCCTCCAACCCCTACCACTCTGAATCTGTGCTATCCTTCCAGTGGGCTTTCTGCAGCTAGGGATATTTCTACTCAGTCCCAGTAGAACAAAAGCTAATTTACAGTGCCAGAGCATGGACTACTGGCTTCCTCGCAGGGAAAGTGTGGTGAGGAGTGAGTCAGGCTCTCATTAGAAGAATAATTTCTTTTTGCTTGTTTGAAAGGCCAGCACTCCCAAAGTGTGCATGTGTCAGGTTATGTCGCAGTGACCAGTTTTACTGTTTTTTAAAAAGGAAAGCTTAATATTCCTGCATGCAGATGGATTTTTGCTCTTGGAGGCTGCAGTCTAGGGTATGTGCAACATGAAGAAATCCAAAAATGATGTTCTGCAAAAACACTTCAAAGACTGGAAGGGTAGGCAAGGATAGCTGCTGCCTTTACCTTTCTCCTGCCTATCCTGCTGTGTCTCGAGCCAGTACATTATTAGATCACAGGCGTTTGGGAATGCTGAGCCCAGTCTTGCTCTTTTACCGAAGCTGATTAGCTCAATACTTGATCATCAGCTCAAAGAATTGTCCCGTAAATCATTGTTCTGAATCCCCTAAAACCTTTCAGCTGCCCTGTGGATAGGATCGGCGTTTCCGTGATGACACCGTGCGGATAGCTCGTGTGTGCGGCTGTGGTTTGAAAGTCCTCGCGTAGGCTGTTCCTCTCTGAGGGTTTTTCCACGATCTGTCATGACCTCTGTCTGTTTTAACTCAGAGTTAATGCTGTGAGCAGACCTCTGTCTTGGGGAGAAGGTCCAGAAGGATATCCCTGTTGGGTTTTTTTTTATAACCAATCAAGCAGGCTGCCTCAAAGTGGGGGAGACACACATAGAGCCACCTTTCATTTACCCTGCAGGCTGCTGGCTCAAGCAGAGGCTGTCTCATCCATAACCTGTGCTGCCCTGAGCCTGTACCACAGGTGAGCTGAAAGGCCTGGTAAAGTGCTAACACTCTGCTGCTTTTCACCCTAGAAGGCCAGAGACTCCTACATGGAGGAAAGGAGGCGACAACAGATGGAAAGGGATCAGGCTTATGTGACAAAGAAGCTGCAGCAGGAGGGGTTTGCGTCCCACGGAGACTCTCGGCGCCGACGGACACTGTTGCAGAAATGCACTGCCACGCGGGAAGAGAGAATCCAGGGCTTTCTACAGGCGCTAGAGCACAAGAGAGCGGACTTCTTCGAAAGGTTGTGTACGGTGTCTGCGTGACACAGGTGCTGGGTTGTTCTTGGGAAGACGATTTTTAACCGCATTAGAAGGAAGAGCTGCTGCCCGGAGGAATTCACCCGGTGTGGTTCTGCAGTGGGGCTGCAGGGCTGCTGTAGGACTTTCATGTCCCCGCTGGCCCTGTCCCAGGGCGGGGACAGAGTACTGTGAACCTTTCTAGTTCTGTGAATGCTGCTGAGGAAGGTGATGCCGTCCTGCCTCGCCTCCCTGCCCCTGATGATGGAGAATACACGCACCCCGCCATACCTCTGCTGCTCGGTACTTCTCAGGCCTGGCTGTTTTGGTGACAAAATAACTGAAACGAAGCCTCCGGTTCCATTTGGCTTCTGATGAATTGGTCCAGGCAAACTAAATCAGTCTGGACGTAAATTCTTTCCATGGCTTCACAGTAGTGAATCTTCTACTGAGAATTCCTCTGCTGTCCCATAATGGGAGCTTTGCTTTCTGTAGGGAGAGGATTATTCCTGGTGTAGAAAGGAGCCCTGTGCCAAGCGGTGGCAGATATTCCTCACCGCCTGTTTCGTGACAGCGTCTTGTCTTTTACCCACCTTACTGGGCTGGTTTTGGTGTATCTGCTCTGGGCTTCCAAAGAGCTAAAGCGAGGTGTTGTCAGCCTTGCTTTAAGGGGAAAAAGATACTCCAAATCTTCATCAGGTCCTGTGATCCCTTCTGAGCAGCTTATGTGGGGAACACCCAAAGGCCTAAGATGCTGATGGTGGAATAGAGTGACTGTTCTAAGGAAGGAGGCTCCGAGCAGGCAAAGAGAAAGGATTGGTTGGGAATTGACTTCATGGTTTGAAAGGGAAAAGAAGTTAGCTAAAAGTAGGTGATGGCTACAGTATGCCAAACCCCTTGGAGATCTCTCTAGAGCTATGACTTGATGTTCTGTTTCCAGAGAACGAGGGTGGGCTTAGCTCAGGATGACAGTAGCCAAAACCAACCTCTGACCCCAGCCAAAATGGTTTAGAAGGGCTATTTGGCTGATTTTAACGGGAATGGCCGGAGCAGCTGCGGAGTGTTGTTTGTTCTCAATTTTCCATCGGCAGGGAGATGGACTAGCTGATTTCCAAGACTGTTTCCGTCTCTGCTATCTCCTGCTTTCCGTCCCCATGGTCAAAATGACAGGAAGTGTCGTGATTTGTGTTTCTCTTGCACAAGCAGGTGCAGCAGTACTAGCTATTGCTGGTTTTAAAGTGTTCCTTTTTACCTCCAGGTGAAAACTAGAAAAATGCAGATTTAAGACTTTGTGAGTGCTGCAAACTCGGCGCTTTGAATGTGATTGTGAAGAGGATAACTACGTTGTCAAATCGTGAATAAAGCATATTCATACCAAATATATTTTAAAAAGTAGGCTGAAGGTTTGAAAGTACGTAGCGCTAATTCTGAGGTGTCATGAAGTTGGCATCCAGGCCTAATGTTACATTGTTTAACCTATGACTATAATATTGTTTAACCTAATGACTGTAATATTATTTAACCAGACTCCTCGTCCGATTCCTGTTAGACTGGAAACTGTGTTCTTTTTACAGTCTAGTGTGTGCAATTTGCTGACACCCCCAAGGCTTGGCCGAACGAAACTCCGTGAGTGAGCCTCTTCTTGCGTAAGTAGCAAACAGTAGCTTGGGTGAAAGCGTGCCGGGATGGCGGGAACCTGTTGATTTAAACTGCTTTTGCTGTATTTTATTTTCTCTGTCTTCACGTTTCAGGAAGTTGTCTCTGGAAATAGTTTACTCTCCATGAGGTGGAGCACGCCTTGGCCTGCTTTGCCAGGCTGCTGGGGGAGGCTTGTCTTCTACCTGAGAATGTCTTTTTGCCTTAACAGAACTGAAAACCACCTTATTTTGTTGATGATGCAGGTGACCAAAGCCACGGTGGTGGTTTTCCACCAAGTACTGTTGCAAGCGTGGTAATTGAAGGATCTGGTTTACAACAGGGTTGTAAGGAAAGTTTTAATCCTTTTTATAAAAACTATTGTGGTGGTAGGGGAGGAGAAAAAAAAATCAGCCCTGTAGGTGGGGTGGGAAAAAAGGTTTTTGTTGCCTGGCAGTTTGTTTATTCCACCTGCATCAGTTATCCGAGTAAAATACCAGCTTGCCCTCTAAGCCTTGCTTCCTGAGAGAGAGGGGTTACACGGGCAAACCCCCGAGTTTTGGTTTAAGTGACGGATCTGGAAACAGAGCTACAGCCTTCATCCACTGCAAATTCAACTTCCCTAATTTAGGTTTATATGGTGAAGCAGTGAAAATTGAACACGACCGGAAAAATGTGCCATTATGGCGTTTGAGGCCTGAAAACGCCGGAGGGATGGAAGGAAGGGGAAAAGTGGGCTCAATCAGGAGGTGAAGAGTCGGGGCACGACGAAGGGTGTATCTTGTGTTTGGGTTTGTAGCAAAGGGGCTGGAACTTTACTGAGCGAAAGCACCGGACCCTGGGTCAGTTATTTTGGTGTTTATTTTCTTAAATCTTGATTTTTTTTTTTTAAATTTTATTTTATTTTAGCAGATTTTCCCCGCTGGGGCTGACTCTTCCCCATCTCCCACTTTAACAGGAGGAAAGTGTGGCCTCTTGTTTCCCGGCAGCGCCCCCGGGACCTGCCCAGCCCCGGGGGGCTG
>NW_010240990.1:486-2926 GCF_000690775.1 Eurypyga helias | reverse complement strand
GGGAGGAGGCTGCCGGGCAGGCTGGTGCCAGAGGCCGGGAATCCGACGGTCCCTGTCCCGGCATCGCTCACCACAGGGTAACGCTGCGGGTCTGCTCTCGAAGCTCCGCGAAGGGCTGCGGCGGAAATCTGGGAAGCGGCCTGGGGTGCAGCGGTGCTCCAAGGGCACCGGGAAAGCAGCGCCCACCCAACGCACCGTGCGCAGAAGGTGCGTGACCCGCCGCGGGGTCTGTGAGTCGCTGACTGTCGCTCCCGCCGCTCCTGGAGAAGCGCAAGCGATCGGCTTGATGAGGGTTTATGTTGCGCGTGCGGCCAAACCGATCCCTGGGGTCACTCCAGGGGAACTGATAAATGATGCAAACGCGGGGTCCGTCCACTTTTGTTCCCCGTGTCCGAGTGGTAACGGCTCTGGGTTGATAAAACGGTCAGCGGGAGCGGTCGAAACACGCAGCGTTTTTTCTGCTGCTGACACTCTGGGGTTTGGAAGGTGAAACACAGAGAAAATACAGGGCAAGAGCCATTTCTGCGTAAAAGCTGAATTTATTGCAGATCGCTCCCAGGCAGAAACATAAAAGAACTCGACACACGACAAATCCCACCCTGCTCCCCTCAACAAGAATATAGTTAAAGCCCTATTCTCACAGAAGATACTAAGTGCTACCTACACCCACGCTAAGGTGGATGCAAATACAGTGCTATTAAAAACCTACTGTCTACACAAATACAATGTATTTATTGTACCTAATCCCGACACACGGAAATAAAAACAAAAGAAATAGATTTCTGGTTTTTAAACACCGCTGAAACGGTCCAAAGGGGCTGCTGGGTGCCCTCCCTCACTCCATGTCTCAGAAGGCACCCTTCTTGCAGGGAGGCTGGAGGTCTGGGAAGAAAAGGGAATCCCCAGTGACTGTCAGACCCTGAACACGTCTCCCCTGGCAGCAGACGGAGCGCTTGTACTTCTGTGCAGGGCTGACCCGGCAGACAGAGCTGAACTATTCTCCTCTCCCCTCCGCGGCAGTTTGCAGAGCAACTGTCTCGGTCACCTCTAACAAAATGCAGAATCTCTTCTTACCAGGGGAGCTGCCGTTCCCTGAAATGAGCCACCTTTTCCTCCATTTCCGTTGTCCTGAGGAGCTGGTCTCTCCTGCAGGGGTCTTCACGGGATCCCTGCCCGCACTTTGCCGCCTCCCTTCCTCCTCTGACCTACCGAATTCACACCTCACACCAGTCTGCCCCTTGAAAGAAACAAAGGAACAAACCCAAAGATGACTCGGGTTTTCTTTACTCGCGTTAGGAGCAAACCCCTAACTGTTCTTCCCCACTCCCAAAGGACACCAACAGGCGTTGGACACTGCCTGGGCGGGTTACGGAATAAGTGTTTTTCGCTCAGAATTCAGGTGGCCAAATGGAAACTCTGGCTCTCCAACGAAAAACGTCACATGAAGCAAACCATGAAAGCAGCAAACGGAATAGACGGAGTGAGGGACGTGAGCACACTGTCTAGCTTTGCCCTCCATTATCACCCCAGCAGTAAGGGATGAGCCAGCAGAGGTCCAGGTGCCCTCCTTGTTCCCAACACGTGTATCGGTGCTGAAAGACCCAGCTCCAGCAGCCTGACCGAGCTGTGTGATGCAAAACTGCCCCTGCGAGCCCCACGTTTCTGCTGGGGAGCCTCACCCCACCCCACTGCTGGGACATTCAATTCCCAGGTGTTGCTTGCCTTTTGGAGTCCTCTGCTGTGGCTGCTGCACAGGGACTGTGCAGGCAACCATTTTCTGGGCTTGAAAATAGGAAATTCCTCTGCATCGAGCATGACAGAAATGTTGTCTTCCCACTTTAGGAAGAAATTAAATGATTTCTTAGCAGTAGGAGTGGAATGACACACACTCATTAAAGGCCAGACTCTGGAAGAGCCTAGGGCAGGCTTCACTGCGGCTCAGAGGCCAAGGCTGGGGCTCAACGTACCGACTCTTCTCCTGTAGGAATTGGGCTCAATCTGCTATCTTTTAGGAAACCAGGACAGCATACCTTTGGAAGGGAGGCGTCTGTCTTTTGAAGCCGTCGAGCCAGAGGCAGATGAGAGGCCGGATGGACTTCTGTTGGCCTTTGGAGTATTGGATAGGCAACCCCTTCATTTGGAAAAGTTGGAGAATCAAAGAATCAGAGAACGGTTTGGGCTGGAAGGGACCTTAAAGCCCATCTAGTTCCATCCCCCCTGCCATGGGCAGGGACACCTTCCACCAGACCAGGTTGCTCCAAGCCTCATCCAGCCTGGCCTTGGACACTTCCAGGGATGGGGCATCCGCAGCTTCTCTGGGCAACCTGTCCCGGTGCCTCCCCACCCTCCCTGGGAAGAATTTTTTCGCGATGTCCCAAGTAAATCCCCACGCTTTCAATTTAAACCCGTTACCCCTTGTCTTGTCACTACAGGTACTCGT
>NW_010240990.1:0-383 GCF_000690775.1 Eurypyga helias | reverse complement strand
CCCAGCCTGTCCCCCCAGCAGAGGTGCTCCTGCCCTCAGAGCATCTCCGCGGTTTCCTCTGGACTTGCTCCAACCGGTCGATACACTCCTGATGTTGGGGGCCCCAGAGCGGGACGCAGAACTGCAGGGGGGTCTCACGAGAGCAGAGCAGAGGGGGAGAATCAATACCATGCTCCTGGGATGACGTCGGTAGGTGAAAGCCGGGTAGGGAACTGCCTTGTTGAGAAGGTGGAGGGAAGTGCCCTGGGGTCAGCGCTCCTGCTGTGGGTACAGAACACAGTGAAACCAGTGTTAAGGACTTTCCACAGGCAGGGAAAGGCAACAGCAGGAGCCGTGGCTCCACAGCATTCCTGGGGACGCCTGACCCTGCTCCCCACGCCCTC
>NW_010240989.1:54246-68261 GCF_000690775.1 Eurypyga helias | reverse complement strand
GCACCTGGGGCTGCCGGCCCCGCTGCCCGCCTCGCGCTCGGGAGACCCTGCCTGCCACCCCGCCCCTTCCTCACCCCCCACAATCCCTGTAATTAATGACAATTACAGCCAAAACGGCTTTGAAAATAGCCCGTCCACTGCTCGGTCATCAGGACAGTGTAAGTCCCACTTAAAACCATGCCCGTCTAGAGCGGGCGTGTGACCTTCTCATTCTGGGGCTGTTGAGCGTTTAAAGACTGTCCCTGAACTACTTCTCTAGGCAAAGTGGTTAGAACCTACATCAAAAATAAAAACACAGGCTGGATGAGAAGTCGTGCCGGTGCATGGCTTTACCTGCACAACACCCGTGGCAAACACACGGGCGTTTCCTCCCGTCCGTTCCCGCAGCTGAGAGAAAGCGGCAGAGGTGCCAGGCATCCCTTCCTGAGCGTGGTCTAAAAGAAACTGCTATCACTACGTAGCAGTATTCTTCCTTTTTTGTAAAGAGTAATAAAAAATCCCCAAACAAGTTATAAGTGCGTTTCTAGTAATTCAAATGGTCACTCTTTGTTCATAGTGACACCAACCTTCCAGTCTGCCTTTGCATTCAGGGTCTGAAAGCCTGCGCTGCCGGGGAGCAAAGGGGGCCCTGACCTGTTTGCTCTACACAGCCACTACGTGCAAGCACCTCCGTCAGAACTTCTACTCTCTGCGAAGCGCTCCCGCATCCCGACTGGAGCTCTGCGCGGATCAGCAGCTAACTAACTGCCCGACGCGTAGAAACGTAGCGCTCCACGGCGCAAACCCACCGATGAGACGGTACGAAGCGTGCCTGGGTCCTAGAAGCAGGACTAGGAATGCCAATCTTCAGCAGCCCCTGTATTGGCAATTCAAAAATTCGTAAGTACAGAGTAAAACCCAAAATACAGGTTAGATAAGGTCTTTATAGGATAGAGACAAGTCTCCTGGCATCTCACTTGACAAGCACAACTTCAACTCACTGAAACGACTGTGATTTTTGTGGAAAGAAGATCTGGTGGTGGTTTTGGTTTTTTTTGTTTGTTTGTTTTATAGGAAGCAAACAGGCATTTCCTCCTTGTGCTATATGTAACAGTAGTGTAAAAATAACAGCAGTTTGCACTCCCAACCTATGCTACTATGTGTAAGTGCTGTGGTTGGGAACTGCCTTGCTCTAAAAAAAAAAAAAAAAAATCTCAAGCTATTTCTGGTAGAACACAGCTGGTAAGCAAGGGAGACCTAACAAAAACCTGGGAGTATACAGCTGAAAAAGAGAGAAATCTCCTCAGTTTCTTCTTTCATTTTTAGGAATGAAGTTCCAAATGTGGAAATTCATCACAAAACCAAGCAGTCCTCCTGTATGCATCTCCTGTCACGATCCTATGTGATAATGCCTGCAAAATGAGGAAGGTTCATGCTGTTCACACGGCAGCCCTGACTTCCTGTATGAGCTCTAACCAGCTCCCTGTGTGCTCCCCAGACGAGGGGACTGAGACAACCACAGCCTGAATCTCAGATTGCTCGTCGTATGAACTCAGAGATAGCTCTGATTAAGTTAAGTTTCCTTTTCCATGCATCAGCCCTGCCTTTAGGCCTGTCAATACTGACTACAATGCAGTGGGAAGGTCATCACAGGTCTGGACACTCACAGAAGGATTAAAAAAATCTCCAGTTCTGGTTTTCCGATGATCTGAGCAGTGGTATTGCAAATTCCTTTCACAGACCGGTTTCAGAGTGCCCCAGTAAACGCATCTGCCATACTGCCAGAAGCACAGGGGCCAAAGAGAAGACGGAGCAACAACAGGCATTTTCAGTGGATGTAGATAACAGACTGGGCATGCAGGAGGAGCCTATCCTGCACAACTAGAGGGGAAGACTACATCTTGAGAATCGCTGAAAGGGCAAAGAAACAGGAAGAGGTCCATTTACAGCACGCTAACATCAGAGGTGCGCGATACTGGCAGAGCAAACCAGCTGACGAGGAATAGTATTTGAATTTAAAATCTATCCTAGCAATCGGAACAAAACCATAAATGAAGTGCCGAGTTTCAGTCCATTCTGCACTGAACATTCTGCAGCCATGTTTGCAACTATTACAGCAGCTAATGCGAGGAGCTGTATTCCTCCATTCCAACCTCTTCTTGGGTACTGGTTTTACTTGTACACAGATTCATGCTCCCTTTGGACTGATGTTCTTGTGTACTGGTTTCCAGTTCCGTGATTTTTTACCCCCTGAAAGTACATGCAAAATCAGCTTGGATCAGAACTGCATATAAATCCCTACTCTTGTTGGTAACATAATTAAAAGTAACTACCAGATTTTTTTTTTTTTAAATATTAGTGCATTTAAAATTAACATTCAAGTCTTCACAGAGGTTTCTGTTGGGTTTTCTTCTTTGTCTCTGGCACAGCATACAACAGTTTAAAAGTGGTTCAAAGACAGTTCAGTTAATCATAAGCTAGGCATGGAACAATCAAGTAAGTTAGTAGCGTTTCCCCTTAGAAAGCCTAAAAAAAACCCCTTCAAAAAAATCTACTGCCTTGTGCATTAATGGTACTACAAAACTAAACGTAGTAGCTAGTGTGAATAGGCTGAAAATAAAAAGGACAAGAAAGACAAGTGTCTGGGGTTCTATTTAAACCTATTAACCTCATATTGCAGCATGTCCAGAAGAATAAAAATCATTGCCTTGTCAATCTCACAGTCCTTGCTCAATCTACAGATTCGGTCAAAGCAAGTAGACCAGAACAAAATGTAAGAAAGCAATGATTCTGCCCTAAATGCACCAAGTCCAGGGCTGTATAATGGAACTGAATCTCTCAGGATGAAATGGTACTGTCAAAGGATGGACAAAAGGTACCCCTGGTGCAGAGGGAAAGCAGTATGTACCCTGAAGCATACCCCCAGCCTCCTGGGTATGTGCAAGTTGGGTCTGGGCCGGGGGGAGTCTGGTGGTGCTTACTGACCCCAATCACGACTAAGGGATTGAGAAAGAGACAGAAAATGCAAAAATGACTGTTGCTTTTTGCTGGCTTATTTTGCAAACCCGTTACAGTAAACTTAATCCAAGTGGTAATCTTAATAAAGTCATCTGTTCAGTGGGGGGGAAGATGACAACAGCAGATGAAGGCAATCAAGCTCATGAAGAATACTGCTGAAATAACCAGAAACATTTGTACTTCTCTGTATCATATAATACAGAGAATACGCACTTTGGCTGTCACTGCTATCAAGAGTTTTGGGTACTTCAGGAATCCCTTCAAATGACACCTTAAATTTTTCTTTGTAAACGAGCATTAAAAAGAGATCTGCCATTTGCTAGACTTCATTTAAACATCTGGTAGGGATTTGCCTATCTCCTCTAGTTGAATGTTGAATGTAGGCGCCTCTAAAGTAACTAAAATGATCAGAGATACAAAATCCACCTTTGAATTTGCCCTTCCTCAATTCCTTAAACATCACCAGCCAAGGACTTTATCAGAAGCTCTCTGCTGAAGAATACATTTGGCTACTTCATACTTGAAGAAAAACGTAAACAGAAGGATACGTGTGTTTATCATACATTCTATAGTGATTGTGATCACTTCAATAAAGTGATTTTTATCACTTTATATAAAATACGATTTTTATTATCACATTTATAATAAAACATACCACATTTATTAACAAAATGGCTTAATCCATGTTTCTGTAGTGCTTTAATTTGCACACATTGTCACAGCCAATGGAGAAGACTGATAAGAACTGGTAAGAGTGTATTTTAGACACCTATTTGTTATGAACTCACTGCTGATAACCACGACCAATAAAATGCACATTAAATGCTGTCCCAGATTAAAATGTGGAAGAATTTACTAGACACTGTAATCTAGAGAGGATGAGAGGAAACGCGTATGGCAGAAGTGTGAGGAAAGTCCCTCTTCACATCTCCAGGCCTGAGGAAATATTAGTTCCTACCTCAAAGAGCAGCAGAAAGATTTGAGGAGCTCTGCACTCCTTTCCTGTGGGCCAGACTAATGCAATAAGGAAGCAACAACTTCCTTGATGAGACCAACTTTCAACTTGAGGGACCAGATGATTATTAAACAGGTGCACTGCTTCCTCTCATTCATGCAGATCAGGTAGGACAGCAACAATCAAAACAGGAGGAAGGTCAGCCACTTGCTGACATCTAGAAGGACCTTCCATGCTTGGAGATACGAACACTACAAGCATCTCCTCTGCTCTCTAGTATTGCCTCATTCCAATTAATATGTCAGTTATTATGCAACAGTGGGGAAACCAACATAAGAGTAAGGGCTGCTGAACAAGGTCCCCGTTTAAGACAAAAATTATACCATAGTAATGCATTATGCATTTATTAAGATAGTAGCTCAAGACCTTCTGTTGAAAATGGCTATCGATAGAGCCAGATCACTATCTAGAAAATACACTTTTTTTTAAAAGTTAACATCCTAGATAAAGCCGACAGACTAAAGGGAGAAAAAGATGCTTTAAAAGTACTGTCTGCCTGTGTAAGCCCACAGAAATATCCTGCTGTTCTAACACTGTGTTCTCACAAATGCTTTTACAATAAGAACTATGTATCTGTCTTCCTGGGTTAGCCTCCTGGAGTAGTTGGATCATTCATCCAACTCTAGGAATCCAGTTCTTGGAACTTAGTAAATAACAAATATTCCTTGTAACTACAGTATGTGGCACATGAGGGAGTTGATTTATTCTCTGGGTTAAGAAAAGGATCAAGACAGGAAGGGGGGGAATCAGGCAATGGTTTAGGTGGTAACCAGCACAGATGCCAGGAAACTGCTTTTAGCAAACCATCCCAACTCTATTCCATCAGGTGCCAGCACGTACTATCATCTGGTCCTCCAAAACGAACAAGACAGGAAGCAGGAGAGTGAGGATGTAGCATGCAGAAGACTATGGATCCCAAAAGCAAAACACTGCTTTCAGTCTGAACTGAGGGAAACAACGCAGCTCCAACAGGTGCAACCGTGGATTTTTCCTCTTCCCTTTCCTTCTTTTTTTCCGATACAGATCACACTTTTTGGGGCAGAAAATACAGTAACTGGGTTGCTCTAACTGTGCAGAGAGTGTGGAACAGCGTAGTCAGAAAATTGGTTTACAAATCCTTATTTAGCTGAGAACTGAGCCAGCCTGACCAAACTTGCATTCCCTCTGTCAGTTTTTGAGGTTTTTCCCCTCAATTTCTCAATGTACTAAACATCACTGAACTTCAGGCATATCTGCTGTCGAACCCAGCCCATCAGATCCAATCTTCCATGTCAGAACTCTCCACATTGTGGAGTTAGTTAATCTGCCAAAAGAGTGGGATTACGCAAGTAGCGTGAAGTAGAATCTTTTTTTTATAGCTAGTTCTTTCATCAGCTGTCTTTGGTCCTCCGAAATAAGTGGTCAGCCTCTCACAAAGCATATTGGTGACATGGAAGCAACGCTCGATACCAAGCAACTTCCACACTCCGTGACTCCAAGCAACACGACTTTCAATGAGAAGGTTCAGTGTCTTGCTTTTTTGTTGTGAAGTAGCAGGTCAAGGATTTCAACAGTCTTAACTGCTAGGGAATACAGCTGAAGGGATGAGGCTTCCACCTGCAATATTTCACCAAAATAAATGACGAATATAGTGGTTCAGTGGTCATGGTCTTCTCTAAAGTAGCAAAATCTGTTCCAATAATTTTTAGTGCTCACAAACCAACTGATCACAAACAAACTGTGTTTTCTCCACATAAAGATCAAGTGATCCCACAAAGATTTAGACAATATGACCAGAGCTATGATACAGAAAAATGCAGTACCAGGTTCTAGAAGAGCAGCTTTTCCAGCTGCCTTCTGCAGACTTGTCCTCATTGGATTTTGTTCTATTAGCAGAGGACAACTCTGGTGCTGAAGTAAGTATCAGGAGCCTACAATATCCAGGTTTAACTTCTGCAGAGAATCCTGAGTTTTAAGGAGTCTTCAATTAAGTATGAACAAACCCAGGAATTTCTATAGGTGAGAAAGAGACCACTGGTTCTTACATAAAACATATGATGAACCTGCAGGTCTGGACAAGCAGGTGTTGCAGCTGACTGGTGTTCTCACCCTGATGCTCCCAAAGCCCTTGACTTCTTCAGAAGAGCAGTACACCTTAAAGAACCCTACTAAGGGTGCAGGGGGTATGAACTGCACCCCCATTCCACACACAGCATCGTTAGGTTTTCAATGTGGCAGAAACGGCACCACATGAAGCTAGGCAATAAAATCCAAACTTCTTTTTTTGATGTGATTGTGACTTCTGGATGGGATAAAGGTTCTCTCTTCAAGCTAAGTGTAATCTCTTATCAGGATCAAGACACACACGGATTTCAGAAAGTTCTTCCCATCTTCATTCCGTATCACAGCACAGCAGGCTTTACAGCACTATACTTACTACTGCAAAAAAGGAAAGTACTCTTCACTGGAATACTTTAGGTGCTCCTCCCCATGACTGGGCACAAGAAAGACATTGCATTAAGGAGGAGGGAAAAAAGCCCCAAAACTAGCTCAGCAGAATCTGTCAGTATGTTGAAAAACACCACTATACTGGCTGCTGAAACACCAACTACAGTGGGTATTACTATTCAGATGACTTTGAAACTGCATCTGGAACACTATCTCCTAAGGTAAGGACGTGTGTTTCCTACTGACATTTGGCTATCCATAATATAGTCACTTAGCAGCAGCTACTGATGGAGATACAATGTGATCTCATCAGCAGAATAAACCCCATTTCTAGCACAGATTCACAGTTGTACTTGCAAAAGCATGGAATGTCAGCCACAGGCAAAGTCGCTCCAGCGAAACAGTCTGCTGCACTCTGCTCCGCACCGAGAGCCTTACACAAACCCCACAGCGTTGTCAAATACACCTCTTCATTGCAACTGTCAAATTGCAAAGCCTCCTTTTCTCTCAGAGCTACAGAGAACACAGACAACATCCAAACAATACAGGCATCCCCTCTCTCTCCTACGCTGCTATCAGTCAATCACCAAAAATACCTTGCCCCTTGAACCACCGCTGCAGCTCGAAAGCCAGGCCAGAGGCCAATTCTGCGGGGCAGAGGAGGAAGGGGAAAAGGACATCATCTACTCTGCAAACAGCACAAGTTACAAATTAACCAACTGATGCCTCAGGCCTGTTAATGTACAATTTCCCAGTAACTTCAGAAACCAAGTTAAGCCAAGCATAAGCAGGATGCCATTCCAAACCTTTTCAAAAGATAATGAAAAAGGAACTTGCAGATTTCTGTCTGAAAGCAGAGGCAGAATATAACAAGATAGTCAAATCCCTGAGTATCACACCAGCAAAAAACCCCTTCCTGACTGGAATACTCAGCTCCTCTGGCATTTTGGGATATGTTTTATACATATGCCCTATCCATATATACATTATATGGCATTATGACAGTTGCTTTGTAAACTAAGAAATACGGAAATAGGAAGTGCAAAGCAGTATTTTTAAATTTAAAAATATAATCACAATTAAAACCCAAGGTACTTCTCTAAAAAAAGTAAAAACTTTAAAAACAATGTACTTCTGGTTTAAAAAAAATATCAGCTCATGCAGTACATAATCACATCAATAATATATACCAATGTGACCCATGCCACTTGTGCCTGAGAGGCTTTCATATAGTTAAAAGGAAGAAGAAAATAACAAAGTCTCTCTCTTTTCTGGGATTAGGGAGAAACATTGTCAGTTCTGAGTGCAGACTAAGTAAAACCAACATGAAAAAGACATTTATCTAATCCTGAACACAGCGAAGCCTGCTGGTTGCAAATCTCTTGTGATACATTTCAGTCATGGGACGCTGATCCCAAAAACCTGCCCTCTGCCATCACAGACCATTCTGCAGGCCAGCAGCCCTGTTGCCATGAGAAGGCACAGTCACAGAGAGAGGCTGAGGAGAGCGCAGGGGGGGACTGAGGTCCTGAACCGGGTAACATATTCACAGAGAACCCAGCACACTGGCAAGAAGTGGGTGCATGCACTCATGACAATGGATGGTGTTACACAGAAATGCTGCTACGTTTTATAACCCTTCAAGATTTTCAGGGCAACACAATTCCTATATACAGTAGCCTCCACAATATAAATGTCACAGTATATTTTTGACTATATTTTGGAAATTAAGTACTAAAGAATCACATACTATAAAAAGCCAAACGAATCCTGGGCTGTATCAGGAGAAGTGTGGCCAGCAGGTCCAGGCCCCCGTACTCTGCTCTTGTGAGACCCCACCTGGAGTGTTGGGTCCAGCTGTGAACGCTGTGGAACCCACAATATCAGAAGGGTATAGACCAGTTGGAGCGAGTCCAGAGAAGGCCACGAAGATGATCAAAGGGCTGGAGCACCTCTGCTATGATGAAAGGCTGAGAGAATTGGGTTCAGCATGTTCTCTCATAGAATACTACTTTAAAATTATAAATGGGTATGTATATTCATCAAAAGGGAAAATAAGGAATTAAAAGACCTATATCTTGCATTTAGAACAGGAGATGGCAAGACTTTCAAAACTGTAAATCCTGCAGGAATCCCATCCAATCTCAGTGAATTCAACAGGCACGTTCAATGCTCCTGAGAACCAAGCCATCGCACAAAGTTCTTTTCAACAAAACAACAGTTTTGGGACATGCTTGCCAACCCACAGCTTTAGGTAAATATTTAAATACTTTAGTAAAGAGGAGAAATTTCAAACAGATTCAGCCTGTGTGAAATTACGTAAAGAGTACAGAACAGGTCTGAGGCGTTTACAATAGTCTATCCAAGATATACTGACACATCTACATTTATCAAAAGTTGTTCAAAAGGCTGAAGAGCTTTGTGCTCATTAATACCTTACTGCTATCCTCTGTCTGGAACGTAAGATAAGGTATGGCCACAGCCCACCAAAAGCACTGCAAAGAAATGAAAGCAAGCCTAACTAAGCATGAACAGTTAGGATGATTCAGGCCAATTCTGGGTATATAGCTATTTTCAACTATAAGAAACTGACAGAAATGAAAAATCAGTGTCTTCTGCTTAGTATCCTCTGTCTTGTTTAGCCTCATCCTCAAGTAGCTGGCCTTCATCCATATCTACTGCAAACAAGGATATTTTAGAGATAACACACTCATCATCTGAGGTGATGAAACAGCAGATCGAAGCTTCAACAGTGACAGAAAATGCAGTGCTCTCTGCAGGGTCAGCAAGTGCCTGCTTGCAGTCTGTGACAGTATGTTCAGACATCATATGCTAAGTTGAGTTGTCAAGCAGCAAATGTATTTGCACTTCTACACATACTGGAGTCAAAATGCTGTAGCATGTTCCTCTGTAGGTTCTGTCCTCTCTGTCTGGGATGAGCACCTGCATCCCCAGTCTACAGAATATGCATGTAACCCCCAGTCAGGAGCTTCAACCTTTCTGAATAAACAAAGGCGTGTAAAATTCCCTTGGTATCCAGTAGAATATTGTTGATACAGTGAAATCCTCCCTCTCCCCCAGAAGAATCACCTTGGGTAATACGTTCAGTAGTAAAAAGATAGGTGGTAGGCCAGGATTCCAGTTTAGCCAGCCCATGGGAAGCTGCTAGATAATATAGGATGACATGGACTTCCTTTCAAACAGTGATGCTTGGGTTTGGATTAGATTAGTTTCAAGGACCCAAACCGTGGTGGGCCCTTGCTGTTAAGTTTGTTGATTCTTCTTAAAAAAAAAAAAAAAAAAGAATAAAAAAGGTGGAGGATTTTAGTTACAAAGGGAAACTGGAAACTTCTCTCCACACAAGCAGAGACATGGCTGTATTGCAGAGGCCTCAGGGTAAGGATTAAAGAAAAACAAAATAGAAACCCTTCCATCTCTAATTAGGGTCTTCATTTGCCAAAGAGCCATTCCACAGCGGGAGGAATTACATTCAGGCCGTTGCTTGGATAACGTCTCCCAGCAGGTTGGCTCCTCAGAGCAGGCTACTCTGAGCCAACAATTTCTGGTTACTTGGAGGCAAGCAGCCTGCATATTGTTTTAACTGGCTTGGCTTTTGCAGCCAGTTTTGCTGAAGAACAATCTTCTATTCAGAGTGCAGAGATAAAAGCTTCACTTGGTTTGAATTTGTCCCCAGTTTCTTTCTGCCTTTCTTTTTTTAAACATGGGAATTATAGGTTCTGGAGTTTGCATTATTTCTCTTGTAGACATCAATGTTTTTCCCCCTCTAGCCACTTGATTCTTTGCCAGTGAAGGCTGCTGTCTGGAGTCCAGCCATTCATCAGCCCCTACCTCATCATTAACACTGTGGTGCTGGCGGTCACAGCTCATTGCTGGCGACAGGAAATCCTAACTTGCAAGAGGTTAACCACAGCCCATAAACAGCCAGGCTGGCTCATTAGTCCCTTACAGTCAGCTGAAGAGACCCTCTGGGAGTTTCAACACTGTTCATGGACTCAAGAGGCTATGCATTCTGTGCTCTTCACAAATGCCTCCCCCATGCACCTCTTAAAAGATCCTCAGGGCTAAGGTCCACCTTTTTTCCTACCCAAAGCGGACCAAGTTCTTTGCACATTTTGAAAAACTAAATGTCTGTGATGTATTCTCCTAGCTTACCAACTGAACAGAACACCAATGGGCCAACAGCTGACGCATGGCGGCACTAGAATACATACACGCATTTGATACTTTCAATAGTTTTGGTAAGCGTTTCATATCCATATTGAGCAATTCTAATGCAACAGCTATGCAAATGTTGATAACGTACACCTAACCTGTCTAAAGAATTCATACCACAAATATGTCCAGCTCTAGTCTTCAAGAAATAACCTGCTAGAATTGCAAATGGCTCGGGCAATGCTCCCTACATTGACCAAAAAGCCCACTTCATACTGCTTCTGAGTTCACAGGACAATCACTTGACTCATTTGGAGTTGATTCCTTGAACCAAGTACAAACATTAAATCACCGTGTCATCCAAACAGGCCCCTCTAGATAATATCCACCTGGCCATCAAGAAGATCAAATGTTCAGAGCAGAAAAACAGCTTCTGGCAAATTATCTCAAAGGAGTAGGATATAAAGCACAATTTGTGTTGTTTTCCTCTCTCTTCCCTTTCAATCCTATGAAAATCATTGCATTCCCACTTTATGTCTGCGATTTCTTGTGATCCACTATTTTCTGCCCCTGTTGATTGTATCTGCCCATCTTTTACTCTGAATATCGGAGTCCCTCTGACGCAGCTCTGGTTACATTCCCCAGTTCTCCAATTTCTTTCAAAGCCTTCTGTCTCTTACTGCACCAAAATTAGGCGTGTCACTCATCTGTGAATCCTGAATAATTCCATGCCCTGCCTCCCTATCTGCTCCTTATTTTCATCACTTTGTGATCCATTTATCTGATTCTGCTTGCCAGCCTTCTTTAGTGCTGACTTCTGTACTCCATCAGAGCTGCACTTAATTTGCCCACCACTTCTCTGCTTCAAACCCCATTTCTGTAGTTCTTCCATGTCTGCCATTGTGCATTTCTCCTGTTAAGAGAAATAGGTAGATTCTGCATGTAAAATAAAAATATCTCTCAACGTTTGAGAGGCTCACAAGGCACATAGACCCATGAGAGTCCAAAAACTTGAGACATTTTACATATTATTATTACTATTGTTTGTATAGGGTGTACCTTAAAAAATTGTTCCTTGGTCTTTACTCAGCCTGAACTTCCATTAATTTTACTGGGAGTTCTGACAGAGCAAAGACTCCAATAACACGTGTTGTGCCACAGCAGCTGCTTCTTTAGCTTAAGGGAGAAGCAGCTGTGTCCCACAGTTGGTTGGAAAGGAGTGAAGATGGCGGTGGGGACTGCTAAGGACTCAACTCTCAAAGCGGACTTATTTAAAGTAATCCATCCAACAACAGCAAATAAGGAGTGCCCAGAGGGAGAAACATAAGAGACAGCCTTTCCTCCCTAACAGCTCTTGCTTGTCATAACCGCGCGGTGAACACAAAAACAAGTTAGTAAAACAATGCAGTAACAGCTTGCTGGTGCCAGTTGCCAAAGGAAAGGGCCCACCACCACCCGTGAATTAAAACCTGACAGATCTACCTCTTCTGACCTCCACAGCCTGATTCAGCCCGTGTTTGTCCATTCCTGTGAGCCTCTTGGGCTTTGATCCAGCTCTTCTCTTCCCTTTTACATCTTTCACTGTATGATCCATACACAACACAAACCTTTCCTCTGTCTCCAGAATTTAATTACCTTGCTTGTCTGTTCTCCTACCTGCGCTCAACCTTTCCTTCTCTCCTCAAAGGGACTGCTGAAATTGAGGTGGGAAATAGTCAAGGAATGAGAGGATTTAAAGAGGAAAGACATGGGAAAGGTACATTTAAACTCAAGACTTCAACTACAGTGATGAGACTGCTGCATCCCCACATTCTCTGCAGACAAACACTCCTACATGAAATATTTCTTCCTTTCTCTTTCCCATTCAAATCCTTTTTTTAATCTGTTAAACAGGCTTCTTGTTAGAGTATGGTCCATGGGAGATGGAAGAAGAGGCAAGGAAATGGGAAGCAGAAATACACCGACCTTTTGGTAAAAGCATTTAGCTTTGTGTGATTCTTCTGTTGTTCAAAAATACACACTTGTCCCTAATCAGGAAGATTATGAGGACTCTTTCTGTCTTTTATCAATACGAAAATCCATCTTCTTCCTGAAAAAACATACATTATCCCCTCTTCTGACCTCACCTACCCAATTCTGTTAGAACTCCAGCCATCATTACGTCTATATGCTGCAGAGGTCTGATCACACCGCTGGCCTTGGGCAAGTAAGAACCAGGAATGTCAGAAGATAAATGACTACCAAAATATTTGCACAAGTAATAGTATCACTTCAAATATACTCTTTTAAAGATGTGCTACGGTTGTTTAAAATGGACGTTAACATTTCAGGTGTTCTGTACATTACAAATGATCATGAAGGGGGAATAGCAAGAAACAGTCAGTATGATATTGCAGGACTTATGTTTTTCTTTGGTGCTTCAGGAAAATGGTAATTGCCTCCCTCTGTTCCTCAATATAATCTTTAGAACACATACAGTAAGAAAAACACATGCAAGGCAGGGATTGCAATTCTATATACTACTGCTTTTCACAGTTAAGTCTAACTTCAGGCAGCGCTAAGACAACAGACCATGGATGACAAATTTAAATGCAAGTTAATGGAGACTCTTAAAGAACAGGACTGATTCAGAAGCTCAGTGTGTTTAACACTAGCCAGGGTGCTATTTTTCCCCCTCAAAATGCATACTCTTTCTTTCATCATGAAACAATGGGATTGATAAACAAAGTACTTCGTGTTTTGATCAGAGTTTTGGTGTGTTTGGCATGTGCAATGTAGAGCTATCCACAGTCCACAGCCAAAGGAGTCTAGGCTCATTCAAGAAACTTCTCTTCTGCTTCAGCACAACTTCCTTCTTCACACAGAATGCCTGAGAGTTCAAAACAGCAATATTAAGTTTCTGCTGCTGAACAACTTTTCTCAGTCTGTAGTTTGACATGCATTTAGGCCAGCACTGCCATCAGAAAGAGCAGTCCCTTTACCTCCCCTTGCTTCTTCCTACCTCCACTGGACACTATGCTGCCAACGCTAACCTTCATGTAGCCACACAGTGAAACAAACCAGCCAATAAACAAACCAACCAGCTTAAAAGCCACCCATCGTATTACTTTTCAGCCAGACCAATTAGATTTTGCTGTAAATTTTGAGACCACTGCCTCAAAAATAGTTCCAAATGCTTTTTAGATGCTGTTTACAAAGAAACACGGGCTGCCAAACAGAAGGCAGCAAAGGTCCCCAAATTGTGGAATGGATACCACAAGTGCAACGTCAACTACTTCAGTGGATGCTACTGCAGCTGAAAGTATCTCAACAAGCAAACTTGGAAACGCTGATCAGTGGTTTTAGACATGTCTCATTAATTTTAGGTCTTAATCTACTGCATAGCTCAGTCTTAATTTCTAAA